>NC_064812.1:48104238-48194201 GCF_023721935.1 Panthera uncia | reverse complement strand
ATATTCATATATATATATATATATATATGAATATGTTGGGAAAGTGCATATCACTCATTACATGATTATTTTTGTGTGGCAGTATTTGCCAGAACTGGGGACACAAAACTAAGGAATTCTGCTCTATTTTTATTAGTATAAAGATGTCATGCTCAAATAGGCACTGAAATTTTAAGTAGTGAGTTCTACCTAAAATAACAGCACATTTATTAGTTGAGAAAGCTGATACTATTACTTTTGCAATCATGGCTGCTACTGACAACATCTAATCACATCTACCACTTATTGAGTACTTACATGTTTAAGGAAAGGTGTTAAGCATTTTAAAACATTATCTCCAGGAACCATGTGATTTCACTCATATATGGAATTTGAGAGGGAAAATAAGCAAAGGGAAAGAAAGAAGAAAGGAGAGAGAGAGAAGTGAGCCATGAAACACACTCTTAGCTATACAGAACAAACTGATGGTTACCAGAGGGGAGGTAGGTGGGGCGATGGGTTAAATAGGTGATGAGGATTAAGGAGTGCACTTGTGATGAGCACTGGGTGATGTATGGAAGTGTTGAGTCACTATATTGTGTCCCCGAAACTAATGTTACACTGTATGTAAACCGGAATTTAAATTAAAACTTAAAAAAAAAAAACATTAGCTCATTTAATCCTTATAACAATCCTGTAAGATAGAGCTAAAGTAACATAAATATATACATATATGTATATATAGAGAGAAAACTAGAAAATATAAGAGCTAACAGTTGGACAACTGTGTTATAAGTGCTGTGTTGGGTGATCTCTATTTTCTTCCCTTTGTCAAAATAACCTGATAGATACAATCATTTCGTTTTACAGGAAACTAAGGCATGTAAATAACTTTTCCCATATGGCAGGGCTATGTAATGACTGAGCTGGCTTCTAAACCTGTACCTACCTGATTCTTCATATGATAATACATATAAAAGCACAGTGTGATTGACCTTAATAGATTCATTTCTTTGAATTGGTTATTTATGAAACCCTTAACTAGGAGTGGCTAGTGTATTTTCTTTGTCCTGCGTATCCTTCTTTGTTCTTGTTTTCTAGTTTCTGAGTCAAACGGTGATCCACTTTGCCAGTACTTGGGAGCCATTTTCTGTATGGTGGTTCAGATTTTTGCTTATTACCTGTCTAGGCTTTGATATTTAAAAACTTACATGCCTGAGATAAGGGGTTACAGAAGCACTGGAATTGTGACTAGTTAACATTCATCCAGTAAAGCTGTCTGGATGTAGCATATGCTATACCTGTGAATCTTTAGACCAACAGGGGAATTGTTTTCGTAAATCTTTTGAGGTCTGCTGTTAAATTATGCAACTCTATCTTAATTTGACATATTTGTTCCAATAAATGAAGTTACAAATATATTATACAATAATATAATATACATTTTATATAATGAAACACTGAAGATAGGTCTTAGTTCATAAGTGCAGTGATTAGTGCAGTTCTGGAAAAACTATCTTAATGCTAGAGCAACAAGTTAAATAAATGCGTGCAGACATCTGTTGAGAAACTTGGTCCCTTTCTTTAGGTAGATAAATAACTCATTCAAATAGAAAATATTTTTTTGTGTGTGATTTGAATTCAATATGCATTTAAAGAATATGTATATCTGTGGCAAGTGCTGTGAATATTTGTACATTAATATACTATTGTTTAGGCTACATATGATAAAGAGACTGATATGAATCAAAAACAAAGATTTTTTTGATTATAGGTAGTATATTATTTACACATTATAGGTAGATACTCAAATGTTCATACACCAACATATCATTGTCAATTGGATCTGGAAAATGGATTTATTTCTTTAATAATGTATTGATAAATTAGAAGTTAAGTTGTTTATAAATTATCTCACAATAGAACCATTAGGAGTTACATAAAATTATACTTCAGAGCAATTTAGAAAAAATTTTTAAGTCAGAGGATAATGACAGTATCTCTGCACTGAGTGTTCATTTTCTATTAGCAACTTTGAGATACATGGAACTAAGCATTACAAATTACCATATAAGTTTCATTTCCATATATGCATTTATAAATAAAGAAATATGGTAATTTATTAATTTGTTGCTTGATAAACCTATTTATATAAAATTGTGTATAAATTTGTATATTTTGGTTAATTTGGATACTATTCATGTGAATATATATAATACATATATAATTTACTTTGATTTGCAGTTATTATAGGCATGTGCACTTGTAATTTATGGGCTCTCCTTTCAAAGAACAGAGTGGCCAATGATATGATATGTAACACTTTATATAAATGGATTTTGAATCTAATCATTTTTAATTTATACAAATGTTTTTATAATTATATATATTTTCAATTTATTAAACTTTTTTTTACTGAAGTATAGTTGACACACAACGTTTTAGTTTTAGTTTTAGGTGTATAACATAGTGATTCAATATCTCTATATGTTCATCATAAATGTAGCTACTATCTGTCACCACACAATGCTATTATAATTGAGAATTATATTTTTAAATACAAATATGTGAATTAAAACAATTTTTAAAATTTTAATTGAAACAATATTTTTGGAATTAATTTATTTGGAAATGTTAGTAGTGTATAGAAAATTTTCATGGTAAATTTGGTTATTATTACTGTTTTTTGTGATACAGAAGCAATACCTAAGGTATATATTGGACAATAAATCTGTAATATACTACTGCTGACTATGTAGCAGGAGTGAGTGGAACCCATGTAAAAGGGTTTCTTATTACATTAATAAAAAGTATTTAGGTGGCTCAGTCGGTTAAGCATCAGACACTTGATTTCGGCTCAAGTCATGATCTTGTGGTTCATTGGATGGAGCCCTGCATTGGGCTCTGCGCTGTCAGCTTGGAATCCTCTCTCTCCCCCTCTGCCCTCCCTCCATCTCCTCTCTCAAAATAAATATTAAAAAAACTATTCAAAGTATTTAAAAAGTATTTAATCCATGTGAATTTTTCAAGGTTTACCTCAGCAATATTAATATTATTATTACTAACAAAATTATAATTGAATGATTAATATATTTAGAAACTATGCTAGGATCTTTAGATTCATTTGTAATTTAATCTTCATGTTTGTATGATGCATTGTGATTATATATATAGTCTGTATTGTAATGTTTGTATTGATGTTAATATCAATATATATATGATTGCATTATATGTATAGATTAAGATATTGAAACTAAGGCAGATTAAGTGACTTGCCCAGAATAATTTTATAAATAAGTGTTTGAGAAGTGATTAGATTTATAGAGAATATGCAGGCATTGACAAGTTAATATATCTTTCTATCAACACAAATCATGTGATTATGTGATTACGTTATTGTTCTTAGAATGAATCGGAAGTGGATTCAGAATACCTTGGAAAGACTAATTGAAAACATTTGGAGGAGAGGTGCCTGGGTGGCTCAGTCAGTTAAGTGTCTGACTGTAGGTTTCGGCTCAGGTCGTGATCTCACAGGTTTGTGAGTTGAGCCCTGTGTCAAGCTCTGTGCTGGCAGCCTGGAGCCTGCTTGAAATTATCTCTCTTTCCTTCTCTCTCTGCCCCTCCCCTGCTCACGCTTTCTCTGTCTCTCTTTAAATAAATAAATAAACTTAAAAAAAAGAAAAGGAAACATTTGGAGGAGCTGAATTTGTGATATGATGGATTCTTTCCTGACATATACCAGCAGATATTAGAAAATACACAAAACCATGAAAATTATATAAACTCAGATAAAATTAAGTGAGCTTTTAAAATTGTTTGTTTTGCTGTTTTCTCTTGATGTTCTTACTTGTATTGTCAATTTTTCATATTTTTAAAAGCATTTTCAAGCAAGATTGAGTTTGATGTGAAATTACTATGATATGTAGGTTTCATTATATGTGTTTTCTATATAGGAAATATAGAAAAGAAAAAAGAAAAGGTGAAAATTTAGAAAAGAAGGGGAAAAAACCTAGGAAATAAATAAAAATAAGAACTGATGAAATTGGAATCAGAGAGGAAATTGATCATTATGAAACTTTGGGACTTAGAAAACTTCTTTGATTCATTTGATCAAAACAATTTATCAAAGGGAAAAAATAATCTAATAGAGACCCATCTGTTCAAAATACATGAAAAATGCAAAAGTACTTTGTAATTAACTTTTATGACCGATCCTTGGTTCTTTGAGTTTTGACTGTGAGGATGAGAAGAGAATAGATCTGGGAGTCTGTCAAATGAAGGCTGTAGGGATTACGAAGGTGGTATGGTAGGGATGTCAAGGTACAATTCTGTGATAGGACCTATGCAGGTAAAGGTATCTGACTAGTATATAAGAAATAAAAATGAAAAGCAATGGTAAGACTCAACAGATTTGAGTCTACACTGAGTCCAGAGTTTATAAAACTGGGGACAGGAAAATATATTAAATTGAAAAGTTGTGGTGAAGTTTATTACACAGATACTATTGATTGATTGATTTAGTACAGATACAATTTAATAGGAATTGTTGCAACATAAATGTGTTACTTTTATAGTCCAACTAAAGTTTTCAATTCTAGTTATTAATGTTTTCTAGATGAAGTTGATCAATAAATTGTTACCGTTCTAGTGGTCAGGCTCAGGCATCAGTCACAGTCTTTTGAGTATTATTTATTACAATTATGACACTAAGAAATTTTTTTTAATTTATTTTTTAAAATTTACATTCAAGTTAGTTATCATATATTCAACAGTGATTTCAGGAGTAGATTCCTTAATGCCCATTTAGCCCCACCATCCAGTAACCCTCTGTTCTCCATATTTAAGAGTTTCTTCTGTTTTGTCCCCCTCCCTGTTTTTATATTATTTTTGCTTCCCTTCTCTTATGTTCATCTGTTTTGTATCTTAAAGTCCTCCTATGAGTGAAGTCATATGATATTTGTCTTTCTCTGACTAATTTCTCTTAGCATAATACCCTCTAGTTCCATCCATGTAGTTGCAAATGGCAAGATTTCATTCTGATTGTCGAGTAATACTCTATTGTATATATAGACCACATCTTCTTTATCCATTCATCCATCGATGGACATTTGTGCTCTTTCCTTACTTGGGCTATTGTTGATAGTGCTGCTATAAACATTGGCATGTGCCCCTTTGAAACAGCATACCTGTATCCCTTGGATAAATATCTAGTAGTGCAATTGCTGGGTCATAGTTCTATTTTTAATTTTTGAGGAACCTCCATACTGTTTTCCAGAGTGGCTGCACCAGTTTGCATTCCCACCAGCAGTGCAAAAGAGATCCTCTTTCTCCGCATCCTCGCCAACATCTGTTGTTGTCTGAGTTGTTAATGTTAGCCATTCTGACAGGTGTGAGGTGGTATCTCACTGTGATTTTGATTTGTATTTCCCTGATGATGAGTGATGTTGAGCATTTTTTCATGTGTCAGTTGGCCATCTGGATGTCTTCTTTGAAGAAGTGTCTATTCATGTCTTTTGCCCATTTCTTCACTGGATTATTTGCTTTTTGGGTGTTGAGTTTGATAAATTCTTTGTAGATTTTTGGATACTAACCCTTTATGTGATATGTCATTTGCAAATATCTTCTCCCATTCTGTTGGTTGCCTTTTAGTTTTGCTGATTGTTTCCTTGGCTGTGCAGAAGCTTTTTATTTTGATGAGGTCGCAATAGTTCATTTTTGCTTTTGTTTCTCTTGCCTCTGGAGACGTGTTGAGTAAGAAATTGCTGTGGCCAAGGTCAAAGAGGTTTTATCCTGCTTTCTCCTTGGGAATTTTTATGGCTTCCTGTCTTACATTTAGGTTGTTCATCCATTTTGAGTTTATCTTTGTGTATGGTGTAAGAAAGTGGTCCAGGTTTATTCTGCATGTCGCTGTCCAGTTTTCCCAGCACCACTTGCTGAAGAGACTTCCTTTATTCCATTGGATATTCTTTCCTGCTTTGTCAAAGATTAGTTGGCCATATGTTTGTGGGTCCATTTCTGGGTTTTCTATTCTGCTCCATTGATCTGAGTGTCTCTTTTTGTGCCAACCAGGAAAATATTTTTAAAGGCTTGAGAGATAACACAGATCAAAAGATACATTAATTAAGTCTCTAAACCCTAGTCTTTGTAATGAGCCCTCATTATTTTGAAGCAACAGAAGATAACCAAAACATATGTCACACTACAGTAGAATATGGTTGCATATAAGCAGGGGTAAGTTTATTGGTATATAATTAGAAGAGATATTTTACCCTGTGTATGTAGCCATGGAGATCAGTATAAATAGCCTGTTGCTGGTACTACAAATAAAGTATCTAATACCCAATGTAAACATTTAGGAGGTAGAAAAAAGGTTTCTGGACTATGGGTGACTAATGAAATGAATTATTTCACCTAATCTGGACTCATGTGCTGTTGATTCTCCTGTATCTGCCTTGTAGAATTTCCTTTTTCATTCTTACCACTCTTTATAGATAACAAAACCCCCTTCATAAATTACACTGGACTAGGATTAGGATATAGTTCTTTCTGGTCAATATTTAACTCTTGGAAATGCTGTGCACTGTATAAGAACTGTGAACATGAAGATTCCATAGTACTCAGCCTATCAAAGAGTACCTTGAGGATTCTGCTTTATGATGCTTCAAGGCAAAGAAGGATCATTTGCCTCTCCAGTAGCCTCTGACCAGCTGCCTTGGAGCCATCAGGATGCCTCTGCCTTCTCTCTCAGCAGCTATTTTGTCTCATATGATAGCTATAAACAATGTGCCGCCTCCTCCACTTCGCAGTTTACCAAGTGAGTAAGGAATACATCAACAGTTGGTCATAGTTTTCAGTGCTACTTAACCTCAGATATAAGAAATGGGGCACTTCTGGGGTGCCTGGGTGGCGCAATTGGTTAAGCGCCTGACTCGATTTCTGATCTCACGGTTCATGAGTTCCAGCCCTGCATCAGACCCTGTGCTGATAGTGCAGAGCCTTTGGGATTATCTCTCTGTCTCTCAAAATTAATAAAATGAACTTAAAAAAAAAAGAAATGGGGCACTTTGTCCCCCTGAAGTCATTTCAATCCTCTACATTTCAAGTATATTATTCGTAAGGTGAGGGTCTTTATGAACTTTCAGAACTTCAGGTAAGAAATACTTTTAAAGAAAAAAGAAAATAAAGGCATGGAAAGATCACATGGCTCACCAGTGATCAAACCCCTTGTTTCTGGCAGGTCTTTTTGTGCTTACCCAGAGTCAGTCTTACAGCCCTGCCCTTTGTGAGCTACTTAATACTTCGTTTTCACTAGGAGAATTCTGATTAAAATTTTCAAGGAAAGAAAAGAGATAATTTCCATTATTCTTCCTCTGAAATGTATTCCTATTTAATTTTGTTTTTATTTTGTAGTGTTTGATTTATATGATAGGAATTATAAAGTAGAGTTAAATATTTTGAAGTTTATACAATTGACAGCATTTTCTTATTTTATATAGTCAGTCTACACCCAGAACGTTTTCTCAAGGCTTCTTGTCATAGCTATAATATTCATATATCTATATTTGATTATCAATATACTGACTAATAATATAGAACAGTCCTAGTGATAGTTGAGATTAAAAAAAATCTTCTAGATAACAAAGATAATAATCTTGGTATTTTTCAACTTCAATAAAGCATTTGTTTTGTTTTTTTAATATTCATTGGGTAAGTTTGCTGTATGATTTGAAAAAGTTAACCTGTCTATCTTTTATCTTCCTGTGATAGTTAACTTTTTCACATCAGTTTTTTAAAATTAATAATTATAGTCTTTAGGGGAAAAGATGGCAGCAGTTGACAACCTTTTGAAGGGGTATATTTATGTCTTGAATAGTGTTAGACAAAGTCTTTATGTTAAACTAATTCCTAAATATGTTACTTTTATATGTTTTTATTATTATTGTGAAAAAAGTCTTGAATGTAGTCAATTTTTTGAATTTCTATGTGAATTATATTCACATATTAACTTTATATATTCACATATTATATATATAATATAATATATATATTATATATATATAATATATATAGACTATAACTATATATGTTCACATATTAACATTATATTCACATATATTAACTAAATATTGAATGTAATTTTGCAAAATCCACAGCTTCTACTGGACAGGTTTTATTTATACAAAAGAAAAAAACAATCACCCTAAGACAATTTCTTTAGCAGCCTAGGAAGCACAGTAGCTGCTAAACAATCAAATTAATTTAGAATCAATGGGATGAGATATGTGCTACCCTCTGTAGTGTCTCCCAAGGACACTTAACTTGTGTGAAGTGATAAAAAGATGAAAAATCAGTAGCAATTTGATCTCAGAACTGAATAGAGCATAATGGAAAGCTGTGGAGCACAGTTTTCCCTTCAGAGGTTCCTAGTTGATGTTCTATGTCTATGACTTCTCTTTGGAGATGTGTTCTGCTTGCTTAATAACTCGGTCTTTGTGCTAACTCTAGCAAATAGACAACTTCCCTTAGCAAACTCTGTCTCTGCTGAAACAATGATCTCATGAAAGCACATGTGAATATGCTTTCAATTGATAATTTGACTAAATCTGAGTTATAAAGAAGATATAAATGGGAATGATTCAAACTGCAATAGGCATAAATAGGAAGGTTCAGTTAAGGACCTTAAAAAAATCCAGCTAAAATTGTCTCCATTTGCAGATGACATGATTTTATATATAGAAAACCCAAGACTCAACCAAAAAAACTGTTAGAACTAATCAAGGAACTCAGTAAAGTTGCAGGATGCAAAATTAACATACAAAAATCAGTGTTTCTATACACTAACAATGAATTTTCTGAAAAAGAAATAAAGAAATCAATCCCACTTAAATAGTATCAAAAACAATAAAATACTTAGGAATACATTTAACCAAGGGGGTGAAAGATTTCTAGTCTGAAAGTTATGGGATATTAGTGAAAGAAATCAAAGAAGACATAAATAAATGGAAAGTTATCTTGTGTTCATGGATTGGAACAGTTGATATTATTAAAATGTCAATACTACCAAAATTTGTATGGATTTGATGCAACCCATACCACAATTCCAGGGGCATTTCTTACAGAAAAAGAAAAAAACACTCCTAAAAATAGAAACACAAAAGACTCCAAATATCCAAAAATACTGTGAGAAAGAAGAACAAAGCAGGATACTACAATGCTATACTCATTCAGGCAGTATAGTACTGGTACAAAAACAAATAGTCATTGGAACAGAATTGAAAGTCCAGAAGTAAACCTAATACAGTCAACTAGTATTTGACAAGGGAACCAAGAACACTCAATTAAGAAAAGACAGTCTCTTCAATAAATCTTGCTGAGAAAACTGTATATTCAAAAATAAAACAATGAAATTTGACCCTTATCTTACAATATTCACAAATATTAACTCAAAATGGATTAGAGACTGAAATATAAGACCTGAAGCCATGAAGCTCCTATAAAAAAAACGTAGAAAAATTCTTTGACATAGGTTTTGGAATGCGTTTTTAGATATGACACCTAAAGCACAGGCAACAACAACAACAAAAAAGTGGGACTGTATCAAACTAAAAAAGGTCTACACTGCAGAAGAAAGCACCATCAAAGTGAAAAGACAACCTACACAATGGTAAAAAACATTTGCAAACTATGTGTCTGATAAGGGGTTAATATTTAAAGTATATAAATAACTCATACAGCTCAGTAGCAAAAAAATAATAATAATTGAATTATAAAATAGGCAAAGGACCTAAATAGACATTTCTCCATGGAAAGTATACAAAAGGCCAACAGGTATGTGAAAAGATGCTTACAATCACTAGTCAATAGGGAAATGCAAATTAAAACCTCAATATCACCTCATGCCTTTTAGAATGGTCATTATCAAAAAAGACAAGAGATAACAAATGCTGGTGTGGATTTGGAGAAAAGGGAACCTCTGTGCACTGTCGATAGGATTGTAAATTAGTATAGCTACTACATAAAACAGTATGGAGTATACAACTACCATATGATCCAGCAATTCCACTTCTGGAAATATATCCAAAGGTAATTAAAATGTTAAAGAGTTGTCTGCACCCTATTTTCATAGAAACATTACTTACAATAGGCAAGACATGGAAACAACCTAAGTGTTCATTGATGCCTGAATGGATAAAGAAGTTGTGGTATATATACAAGTGAATATTATTCATCCATAAAAAACAAGAGAAGCCCACCCTTTGCAACAATATGGATGAAGACATTATGTGAAATAAGCCACATACAAAGACAAATACTGTATGATCTCATTACATGTAGAATCTCAAAAAAAAAAAAAAAAACCTTCATAGAGATCAGATTTATGGTTACCAGAGGGTCAGGTGGGGGGGGGGGGAGGAAGGATAAATTGGGGGAAGGTGGTCAAAAGGTACAAACTTCCAGTTACAAGATAAATAAGCACTAGGGATGTGATGTACAACCTGATGGCTATAGTTAACACTGCTATATGCTGTATAGAGAAGTTGTTAAGAGAGTAGATCATAAGAGTTCTCATCACAAGTATAATTTTTTATCCATTTCCTTTTTATATCTGTATGAGATGATGGATGTTAACTAAACCTATTATAATCATTTCACAGTATATGTAAATCAAACAATTATGCTATATACCTTAAACTTATACACTGATATATGTTAAATATTTCTTAATAAAACTAGAAAAAAAATCCAGCTATTATATATATCCTGACTTACTTTGGATAAGTTTAGTTAGGTTACATTTAGTGAGTCATGTTTACCTTATATGTAAATTTTATATGTGAGTAGTATTTGAAGGCTTTTTATAGGCAGTGGGTAAGCACTTTGCATATTATGTTATCTCATTTATTTCTCACAAGATCCTTATGAGGTCTGTAGAAGGCAGAATAATGGCCCCAATGATGTGCATATCCTGATCCCTGGAATCTGTGAATTAACTGTGCTGCATGGCAAGAGGAATTAAGGTTGCAGATGGAATTAAGGCTGCTAATCAGCTGACCTTGCAATGGGAGAAGATTCTGGATTTTGCATTGAGCCCACTGTAATCAAAAGGGTCCTTGTAAGTGAAAGAGGGAGCTGTGTGACTCAGAGTCAGTGAGATTCAGAGTGAGAAAGGCTCAATTACCCATTGTTGGCTTTGAAGATGGAAAGGGGACGTGAACCACAGAATTTGGGAAGCCTCTAGAAGCTGGACAAGCAAAGCAACAGAGTCTCCCTTAGAGCTTCCAAAAGGAATGCAGCCCTGCTGACAACTTGATTTTAACATAGATCTCTTTCAGGCTTCTGACTTCTAAAGCTGTAAGATCATAAATTTGTGATTTAAGTTGACATGTTTGTGGTGATTTGTTTCAGCAACAATGAAAACTAATACATGGTCCACTTTACAGTTAAGGATAGTGAGGCTTGGGTTTCATACCAAGGTTCACACAGTTGGCAAGTGGTAGAGAATCTTCATAGTATCATTCGTGCAGTGAATTTTCTCAAAACAACAACAAAGTCAGTAGCAGTACCGTTTCCTCCTACCCACCACTCTGCAATGCCATCTACATTTTACCAGTTGAATGATGTATATGCATTGTTGCATTTTGCCATTTTGACTACTTAGAGGCACTCTTAATTTAAGGGAGAGAATATGCCATGCATCTTTAAACAACCCTCCAGTGCTGTCTCCTTAACTGAAATCCAGGCTCACAGGCACTCCAAGTAGTTAAGCTTCTTAAATCACTTACACGTTTTTTCTTTGAAACTTTCCAGTTTTCTCCTTCTATAGTCTTTTTGACTTGTGTCTCAGGATTCTTCACAGCTTGCTAACCCTTGGAAAGAGATGATTGTTCTCAAAAGCAAAAAACATCTTGCCACTTCTTATTCTGGATGAGAATTGTTTTAAAAACTTACAGTTAACAAAATCTATAGTAGTTTTACCACCTGGGTGAAATAGCATCTGGGTCTAGGTAAACACATACCCTGTTATTATTAGAAGTTGATATCCTGAAGAGACAAAGGGAAGAAATATGTCTTAAATTTGTTTTTAATAGAAGTCAGGGAGCTGTCCTTTAGTATTTGTTTGGAGGAAGCCCCTTTTACACTTACTATTAGAGTATGGTCTAGTTACCTATCTTTGTTTGGGTTAATAGCTTTGCTTCTATTTTCTTCATGCTTATGAGGCTTATTCTGGGAAACGACAAGTTCAAAAATGCTTTTTCATGTTAACTACTGGTTTATCTGGGAGAAAGAATTTCAGCGCTTTAACAAAAGTTTTTTTTTTTTAATTGTTTTTGTTCCAGTAACAAAAGTATTTCAGGTTCACAAGATATTTGTAAGTACATCTTGCTTGTTTCAACATAGGAGGATGTAGAAGGAAAAAAATGGCACTCAAGAGAAGACTAGAGACACTTCAAGGAATTTAGAAACAAGATAGTACTCCTAAGTGAATATTTTCCTTGCTTTTTTTTCCATTTTACGATGTACATTTACAGAAAACCTGAAAAAACCATGTCATCATTCCTAACATTTCAAGGGCATTTCCTGTAATTTGAGAGATTCTTAGTTTTATAGTGGCTAAACTAAAGATGAAAGGAGTTTCAAGACATATATTTATCTGGAAAAGTGACTATTGCTCCATTTTAAAGTTTTAAAGCATTCAAATCCTAGGAGTGCAGTAAGAAAAAGGGTGGCCTGTCAGTGGAGAAGATAGAGAAGCAGACTGTGTAGTGTAATGTATACAAGAAGACAAGGTTGAAAAACAGAGCTAAATGATGAGAATGGATATTCCAAGAAGGAATAAAAGGTGGGAAAGATGGTTGAATGTTTATATATGTCTCTGTGTGTGTATAATCCATAATAGTCCCTGTGGAAAATGCTACTTGGTAATTTAGGAAAAGAAGTATTAGAAAATTATTTACTCAACTTTATTTTTCAGTGAAGTTGCTTTTTTTAATCCCAAAGGAGAAACGATGTATGTCTTTTTGAAAAAACAAGCATTTATTATTATTTTTTCTTACCGCTGTTATAACAATGTCAATGTACTTGTACCTTTTGTCAGAAAATCTTGAGTGACCTTTAGAAATTAAGTAATGGCAACCTAAACTTGAGCGCAAATCGTGACTGGGGGTTCAGGCAGGAGACCGTGAAGTAAACTGCAATGCATTGCAAATCAGATCTCCGCTAGCTGCCACACTATATTGTCCCTCACATCTCAGGCTACTGCTTTGTTCTAGGCAGTCTATCTCAGACATACCTCCTGCATTAGTCCTCTTTTGCCCTCCGCCACCTAGATTGGTCCTCTATCACTTTTCACTGAACTGATCTCTGGAGTTCCTTCTGACATATAGTATGGACCAGATTCCTTTTTAAAAATATGATGTTTTGAAAAGGAATTTGATCATGTTAACTCTCCACACAAAAGCTGTCAGGGTTGTACTTTCTTCCAAAACTTAGATTACAATCCATTTTCTTCAGTCTCTGGCATTTAAAAATTTCACGCTTTTGCTAAAGTCTATCTCTCATGTTCTAGACTTAACATTTCCATTGATATAACTCTCCATTACAGCTAAAATGCTTTGATTGACATTCTTAAAACCTATCTGCAATACTGTTCAGGGGGACAGGAGGAGTTCCTAGGTTCAGTGAAGCATTCAGATGACCATATTTGGCATATGTGCTCCAAAGGGTAGGAGAGAATCGTAATCTTCCAGAAGGGCAGTGTCAGGTGTTCCCCTTCTGTGCCAGTGTTTTTCACAGCTGCCTAAGCAGCAGCACAATCCTCTTTACCCTCAGCATAGTTCAGGTTCAAGGTAATGAGAATCACATAGGGCAGCTGTGGAATTGTCCTGGCTTAAAAGTGTCATACCCTGCAGAAACCAAAATCTCTTATAAAAAATCCCATAGACACTGTTGCTAAGTTTTCTGCAAGGAACTTCTCAGTCACAAGAGTCATTGTAGTTTCCATATCTTGGCCATTACAAATAATACTGCAGTAAACATAGGGGTTCCTATATCTTGTTGAATTCATGTTTTTGTTTTTTTTGAATAAATACCCATAGTGCAATTACTGTATCTATGCTATTTCTATTTTTAATTTTTTGAGGAATCTCCAAACTGGGTCACCTGTATGTCAATAAAAAATTTATAATGATAAAAAAAGAGTCACTTTGGTCAGGAAAGTCCATTTCAGTGGCTCCCCATTAGGTATTTGTATATCATCTATACTTTCTCTTGGTTCATATGCAACTCCTCAGTCAGGGATCATTGTTACCACAAACAATGTTACCTAGCAATCTAGTTAACACTCTACCTTTATATGGTCTCTGTAGAACAGAGCTGGAGAGTTCCTATGCTGGGAGAAAATTATTCCTTGAGTTATAACATCATGCTCCTCACCATACTTTTATGCCTTAGCTCATGTTTCCTCTTGGAGTTCCCATCTATCTTGCTCTATTTATTCTTATCATTCCAGTGTCAGTGACTTGAATCTCTGCAAAGAGTCTCCTGGCTTCTCCAGTATGAAGTAATGTCTTCCATGTCTCTGATCTGGAAAATCATAAAAATGTGCCTTACGTTTATGGTTCTTATTAGATAAATATATGGAGATAAGTGGTTACCCTTCATGTGTCTTTGTATCTCTAATGCCTAGCATGCAGGTGATAAAAGAAGAAAGGTGAACAAATATTACACAATTTGTGGGAATTTTGGTGAGTAGGTGTCTTTTAAAAGTTATTATGTAATAACATATGCATCAGGCACAAAAAATTATTGAAAAGTTGAGTCTTCCCCCAACCCATACTCCTAATTTTATCCTCAGAAGTAACTGTCATGAAAAACATTTTCCTTGTATATATTTTTAATGTTTATATATTTTACATATATATGTAAACATTATATATACATGTATATATTTTTAATATTTGTATATTTTTATATTATTTTAATGCATATGGTAGAGCATTTTTATTACCCTATATCCCACTTTTTTTTACTTATTAGTGTCATATATTATGAAGGCCTTTCATGTCAATATGTAGATATGTACCTTATTAATTTTAGTGGCTATAATTATATTTCATTATTTGAATACACCAAAATACTGCTAATGGATGTGCTATTTAATATATTGTGTCTCATCTTCAACTCCACCCTTCTATATATTCTGCTTTATAATGCTGGGCTGGGGCTCTGCAAACCAGTTTTTTTCAAGAAGCCAGCTGGCTTCCTGTTAGAATCTGTCAATAGCACCTGTTAGAGGGAGATTGGAAGGCAGGAGCAAAGTTAAGGATATGTTTATCCTTTTGTTTTCTTTTCTTTTTTTTAAGTTTATTTATTTTGAGAGAGATACAGAGAGCAAGCAGGGGAGGGGCATATAGAGGAGAGGGAGAGAGAGAGAGAATCCCAAGCAGGCTCTGCACTGTCAGCACAAAGCCCCACATAGGGCTGGAACTCACAAACCATGAGATCATGACCAAGACTCAGACACTTAACTGACTGACCTACCAAGGGGCCCCTCCTTTTGTTTTCTGTTTCTGGTTTGCTTCTCCTTGTGAGTGTATCTTTTTCACCCAAGCAGCGGCTGTTTGTTCCAGCAGCAGCAGATAATTCCATTTGCAATTTTCCCAGTGTTGCCGGAAATAGCTTCATCACACCCCCTCAACAATCCAGCACCAGCTGCTGGTACACTGTCTCAGAAGCACTGCTTCTTAGGGCCACTGCTTCCAGCTTCCAAGTTTTAGTAATTAAACCTCTTCCCTTTGCTTCATCAGCAAAAAGAGTGGTGGTAGATGCTTTCTGCATGATATTTGTGTCTCCCTTTTTGTCTCTTCAATTCTTTGATATTTGACTAATAGTTCTTTGTATCATTGTTTTTTCTATTGAAATTACTGGTGTGGTTTCAGTCTCCTGACAGCTGGATTCTCTCTAATAATACAGTGGGAATTTTTTTCTAGTTACTTTTGCTGTTAAAATCAGATAAACATCCTGTACTACCTTCTTGAGTTGGCAAGCATGTGTATTAATAGCAATGCAAGGCCAAAGGATGTGTGCATTTTAAATTTTGATAACTATTAACAAGTTGCCTTCAAAGAGTTTGTACTAATTTCTACTCGTACCATCAGCATATGCAAGTTTCTATTTCACAGTATTTATACTAACATCATGCATTATAGAACAAATATTCTGCCAATAAATTAGTTGGAGATAGTTTTATTTACTCTGTAAGTTTGCATTTCTTTGTGAGTGAGATTTAGAATCTTTTCATATATTTGTGGTCATTTGTATTTATGTGAACAGTCTACTTATATGTCCCTTGCCCATTCATTGAGATTTATTTTTCCTTTTATTTGAAAGAAATCTTTGTGTATAAAATAAGTTAGCCCTTTGGCATGTAATTTGCAGGTATTTTTCTCAGCTTGTATTTTTTTCATGTTTATGATTTTTGTGTTATACAAATATTTTAGATTGCTTGGACAGTTTTTGTCCTCTGTTATTGATTCTTTCTTAGAATGCTATTCTTCATGCCAAAATTTAAAAATAATTTTTGCTTGCTTTCTTTTATTATGTAGTTTTATTTTTAATATTAAGGTTGTTAAATATTTGGTGCATCTGGAATTTATTTTCCAATAGTTTTACTTTAGAATAGTGGTGTATGGCTACAACTTAAATTTTTTCCAAATGACCAATTCTAACACTATTTGTTGAGTAATCTATCTTTTTCTTACTAATTTGAAATGCCAGTTTTTATTATATGCTGAATTTTCATATGCATTCTGGATGTATTTCTGGAAACTATTATTTACTTTTTCCACTTATTTCTTATGTATTTATGCATTTGTATTGAATTGTTATAATTCTGAAGCATTATAATATACTTCAGTATCTGGTAAGATTAACCTTCACTGATTACTCTTTTTTAAAAGACTTGTAGCCTTTTATGTTTGTTTTTGTATATGACCTTTAGAAATATTTGGGCTTTTTCAGCAAATAAACATGTGGGTATTTTATTTGGAAATGTGTTAAAGATTCATTTATGAAGAATTGATGTCTTTATGATATTGAATATTCCTACTTAAGAACTTGTAAGGGGTGCCTGAGTGGCTCAGTTTGTTAAGCATCAGGCTCTTGACAGGTCATGATCTCATGGTTCATGAGACTGAGCCCCGCATTGGGCTCCATGGAGCCTTCTTCGGAATCTCTCTGCTCTGTTTCTGCCCTTCCCCTTACTCTCACTCTCTCTCTCTCAAAATAAATAAATAAATAAATATTTAAAAAAAGAACTTTTTACAATATTCAGTTCATCCCTACTTCCAATTTTTGCAAATGTTTTTTTATGCCATTCAATAAAATTTATTTCTGGCATTTTATCTTCTTTTCCTTTGCTATTATGAATGATGTCTTTTCCTCATTATATTTTCTAAGTATAAAAGTCATCATATGAAAAAGCTATTAAATTTTTAAAAGTAAAATTTAAAAAATTTGAAAGTGCAATCTTATGGAAATTTTGTAAGTTTAATATAACGAAACTTATTTTTTCAGAGCCATTTGACACTCAATTTGCCTTAAAAATTTTAGCATGTATTTCTTTAAAAATAAGGAATTACTTATTACATAATCACAATATATCCATCAAAGTAAAAACACTAACACAGATAAATTACTGTAATCTAATTCTTAGCCCCCTCCCATTTGAATTTAGCCAATTGTTCTGATAATGATTTTTATAGTAAAAGGATCCAATTCAAAATCTCATGTTGCATTTCATTGTCTTGTCTTCTGTATTTAGTCTGGAACATTCTCCATTTTCCTTGCCTTTCATTGCTGGGAGATTACAAATCAGTTATTTAGTAGAATATACTTCAGTTTGGTTTCTCTGATCTTTCCTCATGATTAGATTCAGGTAGGATATCTTTGGTAGAAATGTCATAGAAGTGATACTGTGTTCTCTTTCCATCTTATTGGGTGGATGATTTCATTTTCAACAATTGATTAGGGTGGTTATATGGAGATCTTCTTTGCAGTAAATTTACTTTTTCCTTTTGTAATTAATAAGTATTTTGTGAAGAGGTATTTTGAAAGTATGGAAATATCCAGTTTTCATAAAATATTAAATAAATGTAAAATTATAATTTCCTAGTTTGTTCAAAGGCTCCTGATGAGTTATTATCATTATATAGTCTGGTGTCCATCTTGTTCACAGTCCACTGGAAATGCCTTCAAGTTAGTCTAACCATTTTCTTGCTCCCTATCTGAGCCCTAGAATCAGCCATTTTCCCAACAAGCCCTGGTTCATTTTAATGCAGAACTATATTTAGAAGTCAAGATCTGGGTGCTATGTATGTTCATTGATGTTAGGGTGTTATTGTTCCCAAGTCCTCTTAGAGGAAAGATCCTAGGAATAAAAATTTATATTTATGTTTATTTGCATATCAATTTATTGAAAAGCATGAGTTTACACCAATTTATTCCAATTGCAGTGCAACACTATAGGCTTCATTCTAATGTTCTAGCTTTCTATACTTGTAATTCCCTTCTCTGAAGCAAGAAACTTTGCTCCTATTAACAATACCTTTGATCAGTTTCCTTTATGTAGCTAATAATCTTCCATATTCACTGCCATCTAATCCCCACTAAGGGTCTAACACTCAGCACTGACAGATCCCCTTCCTTTCCCACTTCATATTGCTCTCCTCACTCCCCTTGAACTCCAGTACTCAGCACAGGCCCACCCCCACACATGGGTGCCCTCCACATCTTGTTTTTGGCTGTTGCGACATCCTACCTTTCAACTCCCACTTACAGCTGTCATTGATGCCTACCTTCTTATACTATTCCAGTTGTTTTAAGACACAATTGTTTAGAGACAAGAAGGAAGTATTGAATATATACTGTATTTTCTTTGAATGTTTACTTTCTTTACTGTTTTAGTGACTATGCTGATGGGTTTACAGCCTATTTGATTCTGTTTTCTACCTGTATAATTATAACATTTTGCAAGCAGTGATTTTGTCTCTCTTTTTTTTCTTACTTTTCATCATTTGTGTATTTCTTTCATCAAATTGTGTAGTTTTGTACTTCCAAAAATTTGCAGTACTGATGGATATTTTTATCTTATGGTATTAAGCATAATAGCAACTTATGCTATTGCTTCTAGCTCCAACATTAAACATGATTCTTTCTTTTGGTTTGATATATTCATCAAGTTAAGAAAAGAAGCTTTTTAAAAATTAAATTATTTAAGAACAATACTGAGTTTTATTGAAAATTTATTCTGTATCTGTGGAGATTATGATTTTTTAAATTCTGACTTGTAAATTATATGGTTATATTTTGTCATTGAAATTTCTTTGAATTACTTGGATAAATCTAACTTTGTTGTGTGATAATACTCTGTTAGTATGTTTCTGGGCACCATATACTGATAATATTCATTTTTTAAAACTGCTTATTTATTTTGAGAGAGACAGAGATTATGTGTTTGTGTGATCAGGGGAGTGACAGAGAGAGAGAGGGAGAGAGAGAGAATCCCAAGCAGGCTCTGTGCTGTCAGCATGGAGCCCAATGTGGGGCTCGATATCACAGATTGTGAGATATGATCTGAGCTGAAATCATCTAGAGTCCAAGGCTTAACCAACTGAGCCACCTGGCTGCCTCTATAATAATTATTTTTATTTGTAAAAGAAATCAGTCTCTGGTTTTCTTTTTCATGCTCTAATTGTCACATTTGGGTATCAGTGTTTTGCTTGTTTCATCAAAGAAATTTGGAAGCTCTTCTCTGTGTTCTGAAACACTTCACTAGCACTAGAATTATTTCTTATATAAAGATTTGATAGAAATAATCTATGATTATATTTTATTTGTGTGCATGTAGGGGGATGGCAGAGAAAAACTGCTATAAGATTATTCTCCATTTCTTTCAAGGCAACTGATTATTTAAATTTTCTCTCCCTTCTATGGTCAATTTAGGTAATATGCATTTTCCTGAAAAATCAGTAATTTTTTTAAATTATTTTGGTATATAGCTGTAAAAAATACTCTTGATTTTCTTTATAATGATGTTTATAGTTATTCCCAATTTCATTTCTGACCTTGAGTACTTATTACATATTTTCCTTGTTAAGATAAGCCAGTCATTTATTTTTTCCCTTCAAAGACCCAGATCTTTTGAATTTACTTTTTACTTCATTTGTAGGTAAGAAGGAAAGAAAGTTACTATTGAGATTATTTTGTCTCCATTTATTCCTGAAATTTTTGCTTTATGAATTTTACTGCCATATAATTTGGAACACAAAAATATTTAATAGATTCCATACCTAAATCTCTGTTTCTTGATTTATCAATGTTAGATAATGAATATTCACAACCTAGTATAAAATGAGAAAAATTTCCCACTTCACATCATGATTTGATTAGTAAGAATATTAATTTTTAAGTCTTTGACTAGTTGCATTCATACCTTCAAATATTATTATTATTTTTAACGTTTATTGTTTAATTTATTTTGAGAGAGAGAGATAGTGTGCGAGTAGGGGAAGGGCAGAGATAGAGGGAGACAGAGAATCCCAAGCTGACTCCATGCTGTCAACACAGAGCCCAATGCAGGCTTGAACACGTGAACTGTGAGATCAAGACCTGATCCAAGAGTTGGATGCTTAACTGACTGAGATGTCCCAGAGCCCCACTTTCAAATATTATTATCAGGGCCCCATTATTTTAAAATATTCTTTAAGTTGTAAATAGTAATTATCTGCTATGTGAGGAGGTCTGCACAAATATATTTTATGCTTTCACTTCTCTGCTGAAATTTCCAAATTATTACTATTACTTTTTATACCCTTTTCATTAGAATCTATGCAGAATCTATTATTTGTGTTAAGGTTTACAGAATTTACCTACCCTTTATTAGTATAGTGTCCATATTATTTAAGTTTCAGGTGCATGTTTATCACATTGTATTTTTCAAAGAGGGATTATGATACTTTATATTCTTTGAGGTCTTATATTTATTTCTTACTTTTATATTTATTGGAAAATAAAACTCATTATATATAATAATATATAATATTATAATGAATATATATAATTTAATTACAATTATATATTTTATTATATAAAAATATATTATAAATAATATAAAAATAATAAATAATATAAATAATATAATATATAATAATAAAATTCACTTTATATATATTTATATATTTATATATTTATTTATATTTCCTGTCCCCCTTCATTTGTCTTACTGTTTGCCAGGACTTTGCTGTGAAGAAGATTAAAGTCAAACTGAGTTTTGGCTGGGGGCTAAAATAATAGCTTATCTTCAAAACATAGTTACATTAATTTATTCAACCAGTAGAATCTAGAATATCTGTTATCTTTGTAAATCATGTATTATGTTTTCTCTTTCCCTTTCTGGGTCATGGTATTTAGTTCTTCATTTCAGGTCTTATATATGAGAACAATGTTCTTATGTTATGTCTGGGAACATTTTTTTCCCTATACCATTCTTTATGTTTTCTTGTTCAGGAAAAATTTCCACATATGGTGTCTGCTTTCTATATTCATTTATCACTTTCTCTTTTTTTTCCTCTATTTTAATGTTAGCCTTTATGTTCTGTGATTATATTTTCTTAAATATTGTCATTTTTACTATTTCTAATGGAAATTTTGTCATAATGTTATCTTTCTCTTCTTCCTTAACAGCCTGTTTAGTTATAATTTCTTAGGTGTACAACTTAGTGATTTGACAACTTTATACATTATGCTGTGTTCACCACAAGTGTAGCTACCCTCTGTCCATTTACATCTCTATTACAGTATCATTGACTGTATTCCTTATGCAGTTGATTTGGCCTCTATTTCTCTTCAGTGACTGAGACAAACTGCCTTTGTGTTGATTGCCACCTAACATTTGTCATCCTACCACCATAACAATCTAATTCTTAAAAAAAATGAGTGTATGTGGAATCTTTGTCCAGCCCTACATTCCATATATATCATGGGTTTTATATACAAAAATTAGTTCAAAGGAAACAAATAAATACTCTATTAATCATCAATGTAGGTATGTTTAATTCCCTATTATTACACACATTTAGACTAACGTAAAAATGTAGAACTGGATCACTTATCCAAGTGTGTATAGAAAGAATTAATCATGCTTATAGTGTCTGATGAATCCTTTATTTATTCTTACCATTAATGTTTCTGTTGCTATTGCTGCTGACCTTCTTTGTGCTCTGAATATTGCATTAAGCAAAGTTCTCCTTATCATTGGATTAGAGTGTATCCTGCCAGTACTTTTGAAGAAGTCCTAGCTTTCTGTTTTCTAGCTAGCCATACTCTGGCATTTCCACTTGGTCATTGTCACATTTTCTCTTTGTCTCTGCTGTTCATCTCTTTTATGTTGCCCAGTAGCCACTCCGATAAGTCTAGTCTCCTAGTATATAGTAGTTTTGCATTTACATATTTTTAAGGCTTCACTTATTTTATTGCTTCTTCTTAGCTTTTTGCAAGGGGTATTTACCTTTTAAGGGAAACTTTATTGGGGAAAAATGGTTTAATTTTATTTTAACACTCACCAGACCCATTTTTAGCAAATCTTTATAACCCCCACATAAGCTTACATAACTCACTATACTGCACGAATATGGAAATACATATCTACCCCTTAAGGACATTAACACATAAAAACAAATGATCACCAATGTATCACTCAGATAAAACACTGGATTTTAGTTTCTCTATTTCAATAATATATAGTGAGCATTATATCAGTAAAGAAAATTGGCTTTTTGATTGCGTCATGGATTTCTTGTTCTTTGTTTCTAGCTTAGAATTTACTTTGTAATCACCCTTTTATATCAGCTTTTAATCTTCTTTCAAACAAACTGTGCTCAAAATCCATGATTTTACCCCCATTATAAGGTGAAGCCCACTCTACTTCTGTGAGAAGCCCAACTAAGACATATTCATGAAGGAAAACAAGACTGGAAAACAGATGTAAACCTAGTACCTTCTGAACTCTTTAGGCTTTATCCTGGTATTAAATTTGATCATCTGAAAAGCTCAACTTCCGGTCTTTACAAAGTTACAATTTCATGTTGAAATCTATTGGCCTTTTCTTTTTCACAAAACTGCTTCAAAGACAAGATCCATTATATTGTTCAAAACCCTTTTTGTAAAGTCCCTTGTGACAAATACCTCTTGGAAATAAGAATCAGCAAAGAAGAAATTTTTTGATGAATTGTGAAGTGTCCTTCTAGGCTGTGAGTACTTACTGTATAGGCTATTGTAGTTTTGAGTTTACTTGCTGTGCCAACTTTAGTGCAAAGCCTTACCCTCAAGTGCTGTAGCTTTTCTCAGGCCAGTTGATTTCTCCATTTTTCTATTCTTTGTTAGCACTTCTTAGTTTTATAATATCCATCCTGTGATATTCTTTGTAAGGTACTTAAGCTGAAGGATGAAAATATTTACTTTTAAAAATCCCCCTTTTAAGCCAAAATTTCTCAACCCTTGACCTGTTTTAAAAATCTCTATGGTGGGGCGCCTGGGTGGCTCAGTTGGTTAAGTGTCTGACTTCGGCTCAGGTCATGATCTCATGGTCCATGAGTTCGAGCCCCGCGTCGGGTTCTGTGCTGACAGCTGAGAGCCTGGAGCCTGTTTCAGATTCTGTGTCTCCCTCTCTCTCTGCCCCTCCCCTGTTCATGCTCTGTCTCTCTCTGTCTCAAAAATAAATAAACGTTAAAAAAAAATCTCTATGGCAACTACCCCCTTTTCCTGTCTATACCAGTCACCATGGCTATTTCTGATCCGATTTTTAAACTGGACTAAACTAATACTTCATAGAAGTCTCTATCTTTTTTTTTTTCCATTGAGGGAGAGAGAGAGAGAGAATCTGAAGTAGGCTCCATACCCAGTGGAGAGCTGATGTGGCCTTGGTCTCACGACCATCATCAGATCATGACCTGAGCTGAAATCAGGAGTCAGATGCTTAACCAACTGAGCCACCCAGGTGCCCCCATAGAAATCTTTTCTTAAATCTATCAGTCTAAAAACTACTATAATTAAGATTTTATTTAATAATCTATGTCAGAAATATGAATATACTTAAAAGTAGTTTTGATAAAATCTAGCTATAACTTGGCTCATTTAAAATAAGTATTCCATATGTTGCTAAAGTGAAATTAGGTGATTTTTTTGATTCTTAAGGCTTAACTGAGTAATATAGGTAAGAAAATACCTAAATCATGTAATTAGTATTTTCAAATTTATTAAATAGTAATGATTTATTTATATGAATAGCAGCCAGTTTTCTGTTTAAATTTCTTTTATTTAAATTTCATATTTAGAAACTGCTATATATTATTGATGGTTAATTTTAGATCACAAAAGTCTTAAACAAAACTGTCAAATTTTATGATTCAGTAATTTGAAATTAAAATTGATAAATTTGGACATGTCAAATTCTATTTCTTCCTTATCAGAATGTGGTTAATAGTTACATTTCAAGAAGTTTAGAAATGCATTAAGCTGCTGATTTTCTCAATACCTTTGCCCTAAGGGAAGACATAATGTGCATGTTGTTTATTTATTACTGCTTTCTGTTTTGCAGCATTTCTAACAGCATGCATTCTCCTGGAAAAAGGAGAGGACGTAGGATGTGAGTGCCCATCATTTTAATGATGCTCATTGCACTCAATACTCTATCTTCCTTTTCATGTCCTTTGAAGGATGTCAGTTATTTCTGGCACTGAAGGAGAATTACAATTAGCTTGCTTCTTGTCTATGACTACCTTTCTGCTCTTAAGGGATATTGTGTGATTTGCTTACATATTAACTTCAGAAGAAATTGCAAACTGAATCCAGATATTGGAAGGTGCTCTGAAATGGGGCTAGCCAAAGATGGGGGCCTGCATAGGACTGAATAAAAACTAGTAGTATTCCAGAGAGAGAGAGAGACACAGGGACAGAGACAGAGACAGTGACAGGGACCTCAGGAAAACTCTGAATTGTCATGTCATTGTCAGTTCACATTCTCAAGGTATAGGATGGGGATTCTGAAAGGTTTACTTATAGAGGAGAAACATATATGACACCTATAAACTCCAGAAAAATACACAAACAATGTCAGACCAGATTTGACATCAATGAAAACCATTACATTCTTGTTTTAATCACCTTATTCAATGCTGCTTATATATCAAAGACTGATAATACTTCACTTCCATGGTTGATGAATTCTTTTACTATTTGTAATTAAACTCTATATACAATCTTTATTACTAAGATTATAGAAAATTACCCAAATTTTTAATTGATTTTTTTTTTCAGAGTTGAAAATGTCTAAGTACATTGATTATGGTCAGTTGAATGCATTGTGCCATATGAGAGGACTACAATCTAGGTAAGTTATTCATATATTTCTTTTTCTATCATTCAAATGAATAAAAACATGTTTGTTTTATGAATAAAGTGTTGTAATAAACCAATGTTGACTCATAGGTACTTGATTTACCACATAGATAAAAACATTTGAAACCTGGAGGTTATTTCTTTAGATTGAAGGGGCAGAATATATGCTATATTTTAAGGAAACAATTGGGTGTGAAACAAACATAATTCATCCTTACCTGGGCCCTTTTTAGTATTTAAAAAACAGTCATAAGGGAAGAAAGCTTTAAATGGTTGAAAACACAAATCCAGAGTGAAATAAGTGCTTTAGCAGTGCCCAGGAAATGCCTCATTGAAATATACTGGAGCCAAAGAACTAGGAAATATTAGGGCTCAAAGCTGAGGATTCCTAAGGTATGTGATACTTGATGATATAATTTTTATTTTTATTTATTTATTTAAAAAATTGATGTTTATTTATTTATTTTGAGAGAGAGGGGGAAGGAGAGACAGCATGAGTGAAGGAGAGGCAGAGAGAAGGAGAAACAGAATCCCAAGCAGGTTCCACACCATCAGTGCAGAGCCCGATGTAGAAGCTCAAACTCACAACCTTCGAGATCATGACCTGAGCTGAGTTCAGGAGTCATATACTTAACTGACTGAGCCACCCAGGCATCTCTGAAGATGTAGTTTTTGAAAATTTATTGTCTTGTCAATTCCTTTTCCCAAGTTAGATTATTGAAATTATAAAACTAGTTATTTTCTACATATCAGTCTGTGTCCATCCACTCTCCCACTTTACTAAGAGAGGACCTTGCCTCAGCTTTAATGGGACTGCTGAGAAAATGCCCCAACAACTGTACAGACTTTATCTCTCTATTTTAAAATATCTATGCCTGGGTGGCTCAGTTGTTTAAGCATCCAACTCTTGATTTCTGCTCAGGTCATGATCTTAAGGTTCTTGAGATGGAGTCCCATCAAGGTTCTCAAGATTGAGCCCTGTGTCAGACTCTGCACTGACAGCCCTGAGCTTGCTTGGGATTCTGTTTCTCTCTCAAAATAAATAAACTTAAAAAAAATCTAAGTCACATCCTGTTGTTAATTAATTAATTTCATTATGATAAGTGCACTCCTTAATCCCCATCACCTATTTGCCCCATGCTCCCACCCACTTCCCCTCTGGTAACCATCAGTTTCTTCTCTATAGTTAAGAGTTTGTTTCTAGGTTTTTCTTTCTCTCCTTTTTCCCCTTTGCTTATTTGTTTTGTTTCTTAAATTCCACATATTAGTGAGATCATGTTGTATTTGTCTTTTTCTGATCTATTTCGCTTAGCATTCTACTCTCTAGCTCCATCTATGTTGTTGCAGATGGCAAGATTTCATTCTTTTTGATGGCTGAATATTATTCCATTTTATTTATATATCATGTTTCCTTTATCCATTTGTCTATCAATGGACACCTGAGTTGCTTCCATAGTTTGGGCATTGTAAATAATGCTGCAATAAGCATAGGGTTGCATGTATTTGTTTGAATTAGTGTTTTGTAATTTTGGGGTCAATACCCAGTAGTACAATTCTTGGATTATAGGGTAGTTCTATTTTTAACTTTTTGAGGAAATTCCATACTGTTTTCTGGAGTGGCTGCACCAGTGCAAGAGAGTTATTTTTTCTCCACACCCTCACCAATACTTGTTGTTTCTGGTGTTTCTTTATTTTTTTGTATTTTTGATTTCCAAATTATTTAGAGACCTTCACTGATCTTCCCATTTCTTCTTTTTAAGGGAAAGGAAGGAGGACATGCTTTTTTTTATATTCCTTGGATTTCTCCCAAGAATGATTTTTTTTTTCTCCATGCACTTATGCCTCCTCCTAACTCTCAGTTCCTTTCAGCACAGGATGAAGAATCAAATGCATGTACTCCAGAGTCAGGTCACCTGGTTTGAATCCTGGCTCAGCTACTTACTGGCTGTGCCACCTTGGATTGGTGACTTAATTTCTCTTTACCTCAGTTTTCTCATTTTAAAATGGAGATAATAATGGTACCTATTTTACAGAGTTATTAGGACAATTAAATGAAGTAATATATGTAACATAAACAAGGCCTGGCACAAAGTGAAAGCTATATAAATGTTATGTTTTAAATTATTATTGGTATTCAAAAAGGCTCATCCAAGTTTTTAACTGTTGAGCTTGTCTTATATACTGATCTCTTTTCTAACACATAAAAACCTAAAGCTATTTAAGGCTTTGGAGCCGAACTTTTTTTTTTCTTTCCTTTCATTTTCCTTTTTTGCTTTTTTAGGCCAGACATAAAAAACAAAAAACAGAAAACCAAACATGTTTCTAGACCTACCCCCCACCCCCCACTTTGGGTGATCATAGTAAAAGAGTAAATCATCTAGATGTAGGTCGGCCAAAGTATCCATTTTACATAAATATTATCAGCTTTCATCTTTCAGGTTTGATAATCTCTCCTAAGTAGTATTCTCTCATCAGACAATAAGCTTCTCTAAGCCCAGTCTGGTTGTCCTGCCTGACTTCCTTCTATTAAATCCCACATTTACTGTGCCTTCTCTTAGATACCAAATCCCCAGAGTTTTTTGGATATTTTCTTTTGAGGAACTGGTACACACCAGGGGTCTGGGAGAGGGCATGTTTTAGCATACCTGTATATATGTTTTGGGTTTAGGTTTAGAAAAAGAATATAGGATTACAAATACAACCATAGATATGAAAATGAATATTTTTTTAGAATAAGAAAATAAATTACAAAAAATTAATGATGGCATGGCAATTCAGGTCCTTTTTCCTAATGAGATTTCTTTATGGAGTTTATCAGAAATATATACACTGAATTCTTTCAGAATTACAAAGTTTTTAATTGATTTTAACAAATTGGGAAGAGATATAAGAAAAATGTATTCCTTCATATTTATTTATTCTTTATCTGCTAGATGTTAAAAATGACCAATGAAATATTCTTCCCCTAGAATAAAAAAAGAAAGGCTGAGAATTAAATGACTCAAGGATTGAAATTTTTATACATGAAACCTACCAAGGGTTTGATTATAGATATATAGCTACATATCTCTATCTCTCTCTCTCTCTCTCTCTCTCTCTCTCTCTCTCTCTATTTCTACCTCTACCTCTACCTCTGTCTATATTTATATATCTTCCTTATAGTTGTGCTTCCTTTGGCCCAGGATGGGAAGATGGAGGGGAGGCTGCTACTCTCCACCACTTCCCATGTGCCTCTATCCTGTACTCAATCCCAGTTGTTGAAGCTGCTCCTGTCCCCTACTGGGCATATGAGAGCTCTTGTTACTGGATTTTATACCTTGTGCCTGCGTGTCTATAAACTTTGTACAAAAAGCAAGCCCCAGTGTGTGGTAGCTGCTCTCCATATGCATGTGGTCAGTCACTTGGTGTCTGTCTGATATTTCTTCTCTGAGAATAAATACAGTATGTTGGTATATTATTCTGGAATTTTTTTTTATAACAAGTAAAAGAAAATTTAGTAACAAAGAGGGATGATGTCACTTTGATGTAACATCTAAATTCTTAGATGTAGGATTTTTTATCTCTAGTAGACTATATATGTTCCATAAGGGCAGGAGATTTACCTTATTGCTTCCTACCCCTAGACATTTGTCATAGAGGTCAATGTTTTGAACTGAATTACACTCTTATTATCAGTAGAAATAACTATCTTCTTCATGCCTAAAAATATATACATATATGGGTTTTCTACCTGTGTTGATTAAGAGGATAGGTACATATTTATAGTGTGTAATTTTTATTTATTTATTTTTTTAGTATTGTCTAGAGAGCTAATAATTTTTAAACTTTTTTTTAAAGCAACTGTTGGTTTGACATTCCGATTTTCTTCCTGAACTGTATGCTTTGAAGATTGTTTTCCTTATCAAAGTACTTTATGATCAGTCAGCTCTTTTGTTTAAAGTTAAATTTACTTGGTTATAAACAGAGTAATATGGTTTAAAAGGAAATATATGTTCTCCTAAGTTTCAGACAAACAAACAAACATGAGGCTATATGTTTGCAACTGCATTTTCTTATGTGACCAATTCTTGTAATTTCAGGCAAAAACCTTTAAACATGTCTGAATTGGAAATATAAGACACAAAGTTATGATGCATATGCATTTGTGCATTTGTATAAGAATGGTGTTAATCAGACAATTAGCTTTGTGACTGAGATATAGAGTTTAATATTTATTAGTGATTAATATTACTAATATATAGCCATTTAGTCTCAAATATGGATGTAGTTATACTAACTATATACTTTTTACACTTATGGAGATTATAACTCATAAATAGGTTTTAGCCTAAAGTTCATTTAAAAATTTTTTAAAAAATATTTATTTTTGAGAGAGAGACAGACAGACAGACAGAGCACAAGTGGGGGAGGGGCAGAGAGAGAGGGAGACACAGAATCTGAAGCAGGCTCCAGGCACTGAGCTGTCAGCACAGAGCCTGACGTGGGGCTCAAACACATGAACTGTGAGATCATGACCTGAGCCCAAGTTGGATGCCTAACAGACTGAGCCACGCAGGCACCCCCAGCCCAAAGTTCATTTTTAAGTTGACTATCTAGCATTCATCATTTCCCCGTAGACACAATATTATAGAGTCAGAGGATTGTAGAACAGAAAGTTAAGTCAGAAATCATCTGGTGGAAACTCCTTAACATACAGGTGATTAATTTTGCCTAATTTTCCCAAACTGTATCTTTTAATTTTATGCTTTTATAATAAAAAGGATGAATATTATGCCATTAAAATTATAGTCATCAATAAAAATACAAAAAAATGACATTTAATAATTGTTTCTTATTGCTTCAGGTTAAGGTAAAGTACATTAAATTAATGGATTATTAGAAGTTGATAGAGACAATACAAATTATTTTAAGGCAGCTCCTGGACAAGGTTAAGGCTTTTAGAGTCTATTGATAATGGCTAGTTCTTCATTATAACTATTTTCATTTCAAAATATATTATCTTTCTTTTTCTTAGTGAGGGTGTTTTACTAATACATAATAATATGTTGACATATTAGACATAACCGTATTTTTTGACATAAAATGAAAATATGAAGAGTTAGGCAATTTTTATTTTTAAGGAATTAAAGTGTGGATAAGAAAGGAGACAAAAAGAACTTTGAAAATATGGTTTATGATAGATAAAGGAAATTAACCAAGCTGCAATTTCACAAACATTTATCAGGAATGAAATCAATTTTTATTTTGAACAGTTTCTGCTGTTCAAATGACCACAGTTTGCACTGTCAATCCAGTGGTGGCAGAAAAGGTAGGCAGAGATAGACCGAATCTTGCATTTATTTTATAGGCTGTGAACACCTTGGAAGCTTGTAATTCAGGGTGTACTTATTAATGTTATTTTACCCAAAGTGCATGCTCTTATCTTCAACTGTCTAGAGCAAGATTCTCTACCTGAGGCAGTACCTCTCCCAGGGGCATATAAACGTGGACTAGGAGATGACACTTATAATAAATGGGTAGGAACTAGGCATTGTAAACAGTGTAGTGTGCAGTAAAATCCTGCACATTGTTCTATCCAAATGTCAATAACCCTCTGTGATGTTGTATTTTATAATAAGAAATATATATTTGGTCTGGTTTCTGGCAGGGAGCTCCTAAAACTGTTGAAATTTCCTAAATGATAGGGTGATAAAGGTGTCTGTTGTTATGTTAATGAGGTGGTAGTTGAGGCCACCAAGGGATTGGTTTTGAAGGAAGACCAACCACGTGTTTAAAAAGTTCAAACTTTCAGTCACACCCCATGACCTCCTGGGAGGGGCTAGAGTTTGAATCAATTGTTGATGGCCAGTGATTTAATCAGTCATGACTATGTAATGAAGCTTCCATAAAAACCCAGAATCATGGGGTTTAGGGAGCTTCTGGGTTGGTTAACATGTGGTGGTGCTGATTAAATGCTGTGACTGGAGAGGGTATGGAAGCCTTGTACCCCTTACCATATATCTTGCCCAATGCATTTGTTCCATCTGGATGTTCATCTGAATCCTTTATCACAGACTTTTATAATAATCCAATAAACATAAGTACAGTTGATCCTTGAACAACACAGGTTTGAGCTGCATAGGAAAACTTATGTGGTTTTTCTTAAAGTTTTATTTAAATTCTAGTTAGTTCATGTATAGTATAATATTAGTTTCAGATGTAGAATTTAGTGATTCATCACTTACATACAACACCCAGTGCTCATCATAACACATGCCCTCCTTAATACCCATCACTATTTAACCCATCCTTCAACCACCTCCCCTCCAGTAACCCTCAATTTGTTCTCTATAGTTGTGTCTGTTTCCTGGTTTGCCTCTCTCTATTTTTCCCCCTTATGTTCATCAGTTTTGTTTCTTAAACTCATCTGAATGAGATCATACAGCTTTTGTCTTTCTCTGATTTATTTCACTTAGCATAATACTCTAGGTCCATCCATGTTGTTGCAAATGGCAAAATTTCATTCTTTTTGATGGACATATATTCCATTATATATATATTTTTTTACCACATCTTCTTTATCCATTCATCAGTTGATGGACTCTTGGGCTCTTTCCATAATTTTCCTATTGTTGATAATGCTGCTATAAACATCAGGGTGCATGTGCCCCTTCAAATCATGATGTTTGTATCCTTTGGGTAAATACCTAGTAGTGTAATTGCTGTATTGGAGGGTAGTTCTATTTTTAACTCTTTGAGAACCTCCATATTCTTTTTAGAGTGGCTGCACTAGTTTGCATTTCCACCAACAGTGTAGAAAGTTCCCCTTTCTTTGCATCCTTGCCAACACCTGTTGTTTCCTATGTTGTTCATTTTAGCCATTGTGACAGGTGTGAGGTAACAATTCATTGTAGTTTTGATTTGCATTTGATGATGAATGATGTTAAGCATCTTTTCAAGTGTCTGTTAGCCATCTATATGTCTTCTTTGGAAAAATGTCTATTTATGTCTTCTGTCCATTTTTAACTGGATTATTAATATTTTGTGTGTTGAGTTTTATAAGTTCTTTATATATTTTGGATACTAACCCTTTATCAGATATGTCATTTGCAAATATATTCTCCCATTCTGAAAGTTTTCTTTTAGCTTTATTTGATGATTTCCTTTACTGTGCAGAAGTTTTTTTTATCTTGATAAAGGTCCGATAGTTTATTCTTGCTTTTGTTTCCCTTGCCTCAGGAGATGTATCTAGTAAGTTGCTATGGCTGGTGTCAAAGTGGTTACTACCTGTGTTATCCCCTAGGATTTTTTTGGTTTCCCATCTCACATTTAGGTCTTTCATCTATTTTGAATTTATTTTTGTGTATGTTATAAGAAAATAGTCCAATTGCATTATTTTGCCTGTTGATGTCCAGTTTGCCCAACACCATTGGTTGAAGAGACATTCTTTTTCCCATTGGATATTCTTTCCTGCTTTGTCAAAGATTAGTTAACCATATAATAGTGGGTCTATTTCTGGTTTTCAATTCTGTTCCATTGATTTATGTGTCTGTTTTTGTGCCAGTACCATACTGTTTTGAGGACTACAGCTTCATAATATAACTTGAAGTGTGGAATTGTGATGCCTCCAGCTTTGCTTTCCTTTTTCAAGATTACTTTGGCTATTTAGGGTCTTTCGTGGTTCCATAACATTTTAGGATAGTTAGTTCTAGCTCTGTGAAAAATGCTGTTGGTATTTTGATACAGGTTGCATTAAATGTGTGTATTGCTTCCAATAGTATAGACATTTTGGCAATATTTGTTGTTCCACTCCATGAACATGGAATATTATTCCATTTCTTTGTGTCATCTTCAATTCCTTTCATTAGTGTTATATTGTTTTTAGAGTACAGATATTTTACCTCTTTGGTGAGATTTATTCCTAGGTATCTTATGGGTTTTGGTGAAGTTGTAAAAGGAGTTGATTCCTTTATTTCTCTTTCTGCTTCTTCGTTATTAGTGTATAGAAATGCAATAGATTTATGTATGTTGATTTTGTATCTTGTGACTTTTCTGAATTCATGTATCAATTCTAGCAATTTTTGGTGGGGTCTTTTGGGTTTTCATATAGAGTATCACGTCATTTGCAAATAGTGAAAGTTTGGGTTCTTTCTTGCTGATTTGGATGGATACCTTTTAATTCTTTTTTGTTGTCTGATTGCGGAGGCTAGGACTTCCAGTACTATGTTAAATAACAATGGTGAAAGTGGACATCTTTGTCTTGTTCTGACTGTAGAGGAAAAGCTCTCAGTTTTTTCCCCATTGAGGATGATATTGGCTGTGGGTTTTTTGCATATAGCTTTTATGACATTGACATATGTTCTCTCTGTCCCTACTTTGTGGATATTTTATCATGAATGGATGTTGTACTTTGTCAAATGCTTTTTCTGCATCTATTGAGAGGATCATATGGTTCTTACCTTTCTTTTATTAATGTGATGTATCATGTTGATTGTTTTATGAATATTGAACCACCCTTACAGCCCAGGAATAAGTTGCACTTGATCATGATGAATGATTCTTTAACGGACAGTTGGATTCAATTTGTTGGTATTTAATTGAGAAGTTTTGCATCCATATTCATCAAGGATATTGACCTGTAGTTCCCTTTTTTAGTGGAGTCTTTGGTTTTGGAATCAGGGCAATGTTGGCCGCATAGAATAAGTTTGGAAGTTTTCCTTACATTTCTGTTTCTTGGAACAGTTTGAGAAGAATAGGTATTAACTTATTAAATGTTTGATAGAATTCTTCTGGGAAGCCATCTGGCCTTGGACTTTTATTTGTTGGGAGATTTTTTATTGTGATTCAATTTTTTTCTGTTTATCGATCTGTTCAAGTTTTCTATTTCTTCTTGCTTCAGTTTTGGTAGTGTATATGTTTCTAGGAATGTATCCATTTCTTCCAGATTGTCTACTTTATTCTACCTGTGTTCTTCTCCTGTGAAATTTTTCATAATATTTTGTTATAATTGTGTGTATTTCTGTAGTGTTGGTTGTTATTTCTCCTCTCTTATTTGTGATTTGGGTCCTTTCTGGGTAGAGGTTTATAAATTTTATTAATTTTTTCAAAGAACCAGCATCTGGTTTCATTGATTTGTTTTTTTTGTTGTTGTTGTAGTTTTTTGTTTAGTTCCTATATCATTGATTTCTCCTCCAATCTTTATTATTTCCTTTCTGCTGACTTTAGGCTTCATTTATTGTTCTTTTTCTAGCTCCTTTAGGTGTAATGTTAGGTTGTTTATTTGAGATTTTTCTTGCTTCTTGAAGTGGATCTGTATTGCTATATACTTCCCTCTTCTGGCTGCTTTTGCTGCATCACAGAGGTTTTGGACTCGTGTTTTCATTTTTGTTTGTTAACATGTATTTTAAATTTCTTCTTTAATTTCCTGGGTCACCCATTCTTTAGTAGCATGTTGTTTAACGTCCATGTTTTTGTGATTTTTCCAAATTTTTTCTTGTGGTTGATTTCAAGTTTCATTGCATTGTGGTCTGAAAAGATACATGGTATGATCTCAATCTTTTTATACTTGTTGAGGGTTGATATGTGACCTAGTATGGGATTTATTCTGGAGAATGTCCCCTGTGCTGCTTTAGGATGAAATTTTCTGAATATATCTGTTAAGTCCATCTGGTCCAGTGTTTCCTTGTTGATTTTCTGCTTAGATGATCTATCAATTGCTGTAAGTGGGGCGTTAAATTCCCAATGACTATTGCATTATCATCAACTAATTCCTTTATGCTTGTCATAAATTGTTTTATATATTTGGGTGTTCGATGTTGGGGGCAAAGATATTTACAATTGTTAGATCTTGCTGGATAGTATTCTTTATTATGATGTACTGCCATTCTTCATCTTTTGTTACAGTCTTTGGTTTCAAATCTAGTTAGTCTGATATAAGTATTACTCTGGTTCCTTTTGATGTCTATTTGCATGGTAAATCTGTCTTCATACCCTCTTTGAATCTATAGGTGTCTTTAGGCCTAAATTAGTCTCTTGTAGCACATACATGGGTCTTTTTTGCTTGTTTGTTTGTTTGGTTCTTATCCATTCTAACACCCTATGTCTTTTGATTGGATCATTTGGTCCATTTACATTGAGTAATTATTGATAGAGATGTATTTAGTGACATTTTATTACTTGTTTTGTCATTGTATCTGGAGATTTTCTGTTTCTTTGTAGTCTTTGTCATTTTTTGTCTTTCCTTTCCACTCAGAGTCTCCTTTAATATTTCTTGCAGGGCTGGTTTAGTGGTCATGATCTCCTTTAGTTTTTGTGTGGGAAACTTTTTATCTCTCCTTCTATTCTGAGTGATAGCCTTGCTGGATAGAATATTCTTGGCTGTATATTTTTCCCATTCAACACGTTGAATATATCATGCCTCTCCCTTCTGACCTACCAAGTTTCTGTGGAGAGTTATGCAGCTAGTCTTATGGGTCTTCCCTTATAAGTTAGGTACTTATTTTGGGTGCTTTTTCTCCAGCAGTAGGGCAGCGTCCTCATGTCTCTATCCCAGCCAAGCCCACCTACCTCTAAAACTCCATTCTTTGAGCCTTGCTGGTTGGAAAAACTCATGAAAATCAGCCTCTCTCATTTTCCCAGCCAATGGTTTTGGGAAAGTGTTCTCCTTGTCCATATCCCTGTGTGCTCTACTATCTCTTACCTTTCTCTATGACCAGGGCTCCCTCCTCTCCTCAGTACCATGATCTATTTCTTCCTGAAATCATGTCTTGCCACTTCCTACCTTTGTCAGTATGGCCTCTTCTCTCCCTCTAGTTGTGCAGTTTGTTCTGTCAGTTCTCAAGTCAATTTCTTGGGTATTCAGAATGATTTGATAGTTATCTAGCTGTGTTTAAGGGAGGAGGCAAGCCTAGGGTACTCTTACTACACTGCCATCTTAGCTCCTTCTACTTATGTGCATTTTTTTCTGATAAATATAGTACAGTACTGTAAATGTATTTTCCTTATTATTTCCTTTCTTTTCTCTAGCTTATTTTATTGTAAAAAGACAGTTTATAATACATATAACATACAAAATATGTATTGATTGACAGTTTTGTTATCAGCAAGGCTTCTGGTAAACAGTAGCCTATTAGTAGTTAAGTTTTGGGGGAGTCAAAAGTTTTATGTGGATTTTCAACTGCGTGAGAGAGATTTGGATGGTGGGGGGAGTTGGTCCCCCTAACACTGTTGTAAGCTTCTATAGGAAATTAGCCAAACCTGAACTTAGAGAGAGAGTCACAGGAACCTGCCATTGTAGCCAAATTGGACAGAATTGTGGGTAACCTGGGGATCTTCTACACGTGATTGGCATCTGAAGTGAGATGGGATCAGTTGTGGGACTGAACCCTTAACTTATGGGATCTGAGATCTCCAGGTACTGTTAGTACTGAGTTGAATTCTCAGACACTCTGCTGGAGTCCCCAAAGTTGCTTGGTATTGTGCGGGAGCCACCTTTCACTCCCCACATGCATTGGAGTTAGGTCCAGGAACTCACACATACATTGGAATTGGGTCCAGGAACCATAATCCCCTTAGTCTCCCATTTCTCACCCACTTAAGGAACTCTGGTCTAGAGAATGTTTCCTTAGATAAAGTTTCTCCAGTTAAAGAAGTTGCTATAATCTCTAAGATGTCATTAACCCTCAAATTTCCCTACATCTTGATTTTTTAAACTTTTCTTTTAACTTTTATTATTATTATTATTTAAGAGATAGAGAAAGAGTGTGAGCAGGGGAGGGGCAGAGAGAGAGGGAGACACAGAATCCAAAGCAGACTCCAGGCTCTGAGCTGCCAGAGCAGGGCCCAATGCAGGGCTCAAACTCACAAACCGTGAGATCATGACCTGAGCTGAAGTCAGAAGCTTACCCAACTGAGCCACTGAGGCATCCCCTCTTCCCACATCTTGATTTAAGAAACAAATTCATATTCTTATGAAAACCTGCTTCTCATCTCCATTCCTTATCAATATTATCACAATTAGACTCTAAACTACCAGAGTGAAACAACCTTAGGAGTTTGGTTCACCACTGCATTTTCATTGACTATTTTGGTTCACGCAGTTGAACGTGAACTCTGCGTGCAGAATGCACGCAGTTGCATTCAAAACATATTTGCTGAATGTCTATCATTTACTCAGTAATCAAAGCATGCAAATCTTGCAGGCATGTTTTATTCACTTGTTTCTTTATTTCTCCATATGTTATACTTAGATTCTACTGTTCCTTTGTATTACTAATACTTGTTATTTACCTCTTATGTACTACTCAACTCTCATTCTTATTACCTGTCTCCAGGTCTACCACATTTCCAATTGGAGTTCCACTCTCAAATTTCTTCTTATCTTAATTTCTCATTGTGTACTACAACAAAGTAAATCTTTTTATTTCATTCATATATTTTTAATATATCTCATTTTTTGAGTTTTATATTTACAGAAAAATTGAGTAGAAAGTAGAGTTTCCAAATGCCCTTTACTTCTGTCTCCTAGTTTCCCATATTATTAACATCGTGCTTAATAAGTATGGTATATTTCTTATAATTAATTAGTCAATATTGGTACATTATGGACTAAAGTCCATAATTATAATAAGGTTCACTGGGTTGTACATGGTAGGGTCTTTGACAGATTTTAAGGACATGTAATTATCATTACAGTATCATACAGAGTATTTTTTGCTCTAAACATCCCTTGTGTTCACCTATTCTTTCATCCTTCCCTAATCCATGGTAACCACTGATCTTTTTATTATTTCCATAGTTTTACCCTTTCTAGAATGCCATATACTTGGAAAAATACAGTGTGTAGCCTTTTCAAATTGATTTATTTCTCTTCACTGATGCATTTAATGTTCCTTCTTGTTTTTTCATGACATGATAGCTCATTTCCTTTTGACATTGAAAAATATTCATTGTATGGATGTAATACAGTTTGTTTCTCTATTCAGTTGAAGAATGTTTTGGTTGCTTCCAAGTTTTAGCAATTATGAATAAAGCTGTTATAAATATTCATGTATAGGTGTGTGTGTGTGTGTGTGTGTGTGTGTGTGTGTGTTAAGTTTTCAACTCACCTGGGTAAATACCAAAGAGTGCAATTGCTGTATTATATGAGTATTGTTAGTTTTGTAAGAAACCACCAAACTGTCTTCCAAAGTGTCTATACCACTGTATTTCCATAGCAATGAATGAGAGCTCCTATTGCTTCACAACCTTGACAGGAGTTTGTGTTGTCAGTGTTCTGAATTTTAGCCATTGTAGTAAGTGTGTGGTGATTATCTTGTTATTTTAATTTGCATGCTTCTGATGACATATATGGAGAATCTTTTCATATGCTAATGTTCTTCTTTGTGAGGTGTCTGTTCATATCTTGTACCATTTTTAATAGGGTTCTTTGTTTTCTTATTGTTGATTTTTAAGGGTTATTTTTATATTTTGGATACCAATCCTTTATCAAATAGGTGTTTTGCAAATATTTTCTCCCAGCGTGTGTGTTGTCATTTCATTTACATGATAGTGTCTTTTTGCAAGCAGAAGTTTTAAATGCTAATAAAGTTTAACTTATTAATTTTTCTTTTCATGAATGATATTTTTGATGTGTAATCTAAGAAGCTATTGCCAAACCCAAGGTCACCTAGATTATTTTTCTATGTTATTTTCTACAAGTTTTATACTTATTTCACGTTTAGGTCTGTGATCCATTTTAGGTTAATTTTGTGAAGACTGTAAAGTCTGTGTCCCCCTGCACTTTTTTTTTCCAGATAGATGTCCAGTTACAGCATAATTAAAAAATGTATATATCCTTGGGGCACCTGGGCGGCTCAGTTAAGCATCCAGCTCGTGGTTTTGGCTCAGATCATGATCTTGCGGTTTGTGAGATCAAGCCCCATGTCTGGCTTTGTGCTGAGTGTGGAACCTGCTTGAGATTTTCTCTCTCCCTCTCTCTCTGCCCATCCCCTGCTTGCATGCATGCTCTCTCCCTCTTAAAATAAATAAATAAACTTAAAAAAAGAAAAGAAAAAAGAATTACCCTTTCTGTATTGAACTGCCTTTGCTCCTTTGTCAAAGAGCATTTGATTGTATACATGTGGATCTATTTTGAGGCTTGCTATTGTGTTTCATTGATCTTTTTGTCTACTCTTTTTGCCAATATTATTTCCCTGAATGTTTGGGAATTTCTACAAATATGTCTTCAAATTTAATTTCTTATTCAACTCTCTCTAATTTGATCTTTAACATATTCATTGAGTTCTTCATTTTAATGATTATAATTTTAATTTTGAGAAGTTCTACCAAGTTCTCTTTTCAAATTTGCCTGGTCATTCGTGATAATCTTTTGTTATGGATCATGGTTGTTATTCTACCTTTATTTCTACAAATATTTTATATTGTTCTATATTCTATATCTAACATACCAGGATTATAGTGTTTAACAGTATAAATCTAATGCTCCATTCATGGTAACTTGTCTTTGCACATAAAATTTCTATGAAAGTTTTGCTTATTCTTAACATATAATAACATAAGACCTAAATTGTGGATAATTTCCCCCAGGGAGAATTTATAACTGTCTCTTCTTAGAACCAGAGTATACCAAGAAACTGGGATTACTTCATTCTCCTTCAAAAATCTTTCTCCAAAGCAAATTTCTCAAGCTGAGCTACCCTCTTTTTTCCTGGGTCAAGGTACACTTTTCTCTCAGCAGTGCTCTTATCAGTGCCCTCCTCACAACCCTACCCCTTTGTCTGCTTCATGCTCACATCTTAGGTACCTATTCAACTCACTTTAATTTCTTTTTTTTTTCTTTTGCAATGTGATGGTTTTTGGAGATCTCAATATCTCAATTACTTTCTTCTTGTGAGACCAACAATGCAACAGAAAATTCTTTGTGCATGATATGTGCAACAACAGAGTTCTTCAGAGAATCAAGACTGCCATGATGTAGTAACTGAAGATTTTTCTTTCTAAGATGTGATGTTCTACACTATAAGATGAATGCCAGATATTTTCTCTTTAATAGTTCTCTTCCAATGATGTAAAAGATTCAGACTCATTGGCTAAGTCCTTTTCAATAAAGAAGTCTCTCTCATGGCTAGACAATTTTAGTCTTGACATTAACTTGAGAGCTTCATATGTATTTGCTAAAGAAGGATTTAAAGTTGACTCAAATTCTTTTTCTTTTTTCACTGAAAATGGAGTTTATATATCTATATTTGTAATAAAATAAAAAATGTGTTACTATATGCTATATATTCTGTACTTAGATTTATATTAATAGTTATTATTTTTACATGGCTAATACATTATACAAAAATGGTCCATGGTTTTGCATTTATTTTTTCTAACTACTACAGTAATCCTAAAGGTAGGTAGTTCTTTTCTAGAAATAAATAAATGAGAAGATGAAATAGTTTGCAAAAGATAAACCACAACATCAGGTTACATGCTAATCAGATATTTGTTCTGAAAATAGGGTAAGTAAAATTTTTTGACAGATCAATATCCCTGTAAAAGGTTAGGTTCAGTCTTCAAGTCATATCTTTGCAGTTGGCTTTGTCAAAATAGATCTTTTAATTTTTCTTTAGGAACTTTATGAAAATAAAAAGGGGTTGATCTTTATGATTAATATATCTGCTAATCAATTATAGTGGCATGTGGAACTCCTTTGAAAAACTAATCAAATAATTTTGACGCCATGAAGTCACTCGTAATGAGCTTTATCCATAGATAAGAAAGATGATCAAATGAATTCATAAGTAGAGACTACATTTCCAAAATATTTAAAAATAAGTCTGGAGAAAACTGAACTGCATGACACTTTATAGTGACATTATCTAAAGACTGCTGATTGATTGATCTTTTCATTTAGTAGCCAGGGCATTTTAAATACATTGGCCTTATTATGTAGCATTTTTCTTCTTTCTTTAATTTTGTAATAAAATAATAAAAGCCATTATATACAAGGTAATATATAATAAAATAAATATATACATTATACATAATGTATAATAGTATATTATATCTATATTTTTATGTATATATATAAAAGGAACTTAATTATTATCAAATTGTACCTCTGCTTTCTGCTAGTTTGCAAGAATAACATTCACATTTTTTCAATTTTCATCACATAAATGACTAGATGCTACAATACTTATAAGACAAATTTAGGAAGAAAAAATCTATGAGTGGTTGAATAGATCCAACCTTTATGGCTCGTTTTAACTAATTTAAAATAAAAAATGTAAACTGCCTTAGGGAAGCCACATAAATATAATTAATCAATAAGTATTTTATTAAAAGTATATTATGTTACCAGACTTGTAAGCAAAACTGAATGGGATATAGAAGATATAACTAGTTAGGGAAATCTAGCCATTATAGACAAACCCTAAATCTCAGTGGTATAACACAACAGAAATTTCTTTCTTTCTCACATCAAGCCCTATAGGGTTATATTTGATTGGTAGGCTGTTCTGGTTTAGGAACTCAGGCCTCTTTCAAACTTTTGTTCTTTCATCTTTGTGGTTTTCAAGTTTAACCTGCTAATTTGCTTCAAGCTGGAAAGGAAAAAGACATAGAGAATCTTTTATAGAAGGGTTTTTTGGTGAGATTGGGGGCAGATTTCGATGGGCCTGGTCTGGAAATGGTGCACATCACTCCCACCCTCTCTTCCATGTTCCTTTGGCTAGAACTTAGCCATGTGACTATATCTAAGTGCAAGAGAAGTTGGGAAATGTAGGTTAGCCCTGTACCCAGGAAGAAAGGGACATGGTTTGTTGTAGCATAGGGAAGTTTTTAAGATAGATATAACATAATTGAATATTAAACATTGAATTATTATTATTTAGACATGTATCTATCATTTACTACATAAGCAAGTAAAGCATATAAAGCTTAAATGACTTTAATACTTTTAAACCTTAATACTTTTAACTTGATATAAACTAGAAAAATTAGTACACAAACAAAGGTCATTTTGATCCCAAGACTAGGGTTCTTTTATTTCTTTTTTTTAACATTTATTCATTTTTTGAGTGTGAGAGAGACAGAGCATGAGCAGGGGAGGGGCAGAGAGAGAGGGAAACACAGAATCTGAAGCAGGCTCCAGGCTCTGAGCTGTCAGTGCAGGGCCTGACGTGGGGCTTGAACTCACAGACTGCGAGATCATGACCTGAGCTGAAGTCGGATGCTCAACCAACTGAGCCACCCAGGTGCCCCATAGGGTTCTTTTATTTCTTATTGTAGGCACAATCTAGTAGAGGAGGCAAAAAGTAACTACTTGTCATGCAGTTAGGGAACCCTGCCAAGGCCATTAACTGGTATCCCTGTCCCCTGGCCTGGGATAGTGTAATTTATGTAGAGCTAAAAGATTATTTTGATTGATTCACACAGTAATTTAAAAATTTTTAAAAAGTATGTTACAGTCTTATTCTGCTCAGGTTGACATAATACTGTAGGTTGTCTTAACAGAAATTTATTTCTCACAGATCTAGAAGACGGGAAGTCCAAGATCAAGGTGCCAGTTGTTTCATTTCTGACTAGAGCTGTCTTCCTAGCGTGCAGATAGCTGCCTTTTTGTCGTGTCCTCTTATGGCCTTTACTTGGTGTGTGCATGTGCAGAGAGAGATCTTTCTCTCTTCCCCTTCTTACAAGACCACCAGTCCTAACAGATTAGGTCCCTGCCCTCATGATCTCATATAACTTTAATTACCTCCTAATAGCTTTATCTCCAGTTACAGTCACATTGGCAGATAGGGCTTCAACATATGAATATGGGGGAGGGGGAGGAATACAATAATCTATAGCAGTCGCTAATATTTAAAAATAAAAATTTCACATGAGAGTTCAAACTTCTGGCTTATGTAAAAATTTTAAAAAATGAAAACCTGTAGGATCTGGCCATTTTAGACTTATCTTAAGACATGACAGATGAGAGAGAGAGAGAGAGAGGTTGTGGCTTTCTCTTTATGGGCATTATTTCCAGTTTGGCACACACCCCACCTTTTAATACCTGCTTGGCTATTGTAAGCATCCTGAAAGTGCTCTAGAGTTCTGGTGTGTAAATCTATAGGTTTTGTATGTATTTCCCCTTCATCTGAGGAAACTGGGGTTTCTCTGCAGGTGAGTTTCCTTGCAGGTGAGCTTCAATAAAGTAGAGAATTTTGTCCATAGAGTGCTTACTCATAGCTTAGGAAATTATGTGGACAGTTTTAAAGTGTCAAATAGTTATTTGGATCCATGGTCTACTTTCTGACTCTGCCATAATTCTTAATCTTTCTGTATCCCTGGATTTCTAATTATATTTATACCATTTCTCCTAATCTACTTCTCTTGTGCATATTTAGAGGCATTTATTGGCATACTTCACATAGTTTTAGACAATAATGCAACCTACTGAACACACAGAACTATATGTTTTTATTTCAAAAGAGACTTAGAATACGCATATACTGCCAGATTACATTTTGTGATGTAGAGTATACATCATAGCAGCATAGAGCACTTAGGTCCTCATTTTGAAAATTATATCATGCCTAGTTCTAGCATTTGTCTTTTCCATTTCAGCCTTCCACATTTTTTACTTCTTGAAGATATTAACTTGGAGACAGATCATAAACACTGGTCCATGTACATCAGCTACCACACCTTGAAAATTCTCAAGGATTAGATGAAGCAGGCAGTTCAGTCATAGACATGGAAAATGACAAGAGTGAAGGTCTTAGCATTTTGATGTAAGCTTCTTAGCCACTCCAAAGATGGTCTATCCAGATCACAGATTGGAGTAAGGTTCCAAGTCTTATAGCATGGGCTCCGTGTAGACAAAGGAAAGAGACCATAATTTTGTACTTCATGGGCCTCAATTTCTTTATCTACCAAATGAGGATGATAGGAATATCAGCTGATATAGTTGTGTAAGGATAAATTATACGTTACATGTAAACTGCCTAGAATAGTGACTGGCACTTAGTATTAACTAACATGTTTTATTGTTTAGGGAGCAGTGTATCCAAAAAGTTAAGACAATGGGTTTTAAAGTCAATATAGTTTTCATTTGTACCCTGTGTCCTCTACTTACTAGTTAAATGAATTAAGTTTGCAGTTTCTTTATGTGTAGAATGGGCAATAAAGAATAGCAACTTTATCGGGTTGTGTAAATATATAATGAGACAAAAATAGTGTAAAGATTTTAGCCCAATGTTTGGCCTATAACAAGTACCTGATGTTTTACAAGTAGATGTGTAAAATAGATAAATGTAGAATGTGAATTCTAAGTTGGGGGAAAAAAGATCTTGGAGAAGCTTCTAATGATATGTGACTGGATTTAAAACAGATTAGATTCTTGCTTCATGTATCTCTATAGTGTAAGATTAGGCATGAAAATGCTTAATGTATATTAAATCAAATTCACTTTGCGCTATTTGAGTTAATTAAGTTAAATTAACTTAGATAACATTCTTAAAGTATGTAGTATTTGTTTTGTGTAAAGAATTAATATGGCATTTTAGGAAACTTTGGCCTGGAGAAAAAAAGCTGTTATAAATATTTTATAATGTGTTGCTATTATTTACACTGACAATGAAATAAAAGATTTCTCAAGTATTTTTATATTCATTGCCATGAGGCAAATATTGACAAAGATGTTTATCAGTGTTTGTTTTTAAGTATGATCATTTTTGATAATTATTGAAATAAGCTGTCAAGATGAATGCTTAGCATTTAAAAAAACTGATCAATTTTTCATGGTGGTTGTCTATTGAAAATTGAATGAAGCAGATTTTCCAGAAACAAATGTCATTACCTGACACTGAATGATAATTTACTATATCCTGTGGATTATTGGCATTTTTATATTTGCGGTGTGTTGAAATCTGGCTACAAATAGGAATCCCCTGGAGAAGGATGTTTAAAATAGGCCCATGCAGACCTCTAGACTTGGAGATCTTTCTTCAGAAAAAGGATAGAAAACCGTACTTCTAAAAAGCATCCCAGTTGATTCCACTGATCTTGTGGATTGGGAAATGTTGATCTTTTGCTCTAACATATCTTTATTCCAGTTCTAAAAAGAGTACATGATATTTTCATAAATCATTGCAAGGATTCAGATAAATATACTTTTTGGTGATATATATGTGACCTCTATGTGAATTATTTTGGAGGAATTTTAATTATGTGGCATATTTTATGTAAGGGCTTTAATCAATTACAGAAATAAAACTTTTAAGAAGGCCGAACTTAAAAATTAAATTTTTGACATTGACATTCCCATAAATCTAATATTCATAAAATATTTCTTACTGAGGCACACTATGAACAATTTTTATAGTGGATCTTTTTAAAGCACAGAATGTTTATGTTTCATATTTTTGTCATTTGTTTTTTTAGGCTAAATAGTATAGACTTAAGTTGTATGTATTGAGTCAAAAATCTTTCCTTGGAAACTATTATCTTATGACACTTAAAATTTAATTTGTCTCTCTTATTTTTAAAGCCAGAGTTCTTACAGTATCCTGTCAGCTCACAATATGTTTATAAAGCAATATCCTAAAATATTCCTGAAGAAAAAAACCAGACTGCCTAAACTCTTCAAACAAGAGGAAAAAAGGTAATGATGTCTTCTTTTGGAAACAAGGTTGATGTGCATATGCATTAAAAAACAAATGGAGCTCAAATAATGAAAGTATTTAATCTGTTTCCAGCACTCCATGCTAGGGAGCAGCCAAGAAAATGAAGTTTGGTAGGGAAGAGTAAATTTACACAATGATTTGGAGGAATTTTAATTATATGGTATGATGATTGGGACTAATAAGTGATGTTGCTCCTTTAGTTTTATCATTAAAAAGAATAAGCAACTAGCCTTATGTAATGAACATAATAAAAGAAAATGCTATTAGGAATGCGAAAGATAATACAATAAATGATACAAAGAAAACTAGGAAAATTATAAATTATGATAGAGTTATATAACTTGAGGCTAATTTGATAATCCAGATGTTATTGATTAATTTCTAAAAAAAGTGCTACTAAATTTATTCAAGGAGATAGAAATTAAAAATGTAATATGGTATAAATAGAAATTGTAAAAAGTACTCTTCAAAAGTATAATTTGGAGCAAAAAAGAACAAAAGCAAAAATTAAAAACCCGTAGCCAAGTGATATCACTAGAAGTTCCTTTCAAATGTCCAAGAAAAGCTAAAATTTCCGTGCAATTTAGTTTTTCCATAGTGTAAAAAATAAAAAGTAGTTTGTGATTTTGCCTTGTATCCATAACTCTGATATCAAAATTTAGCAAGAATAAAAGCCCCTGGGTGGTTTGGTTGGTTGAGCATGCCATACTTGACTTAGGCTCAGGTCATGATCTCGCAGTTCATGGAATAGAGCCCCACATGGGGCTCTGTGCTGACAGTGCAGAAGTTCTCTCCCCTGACAATGCAAACAGTGCCTGCTTGGAATTCTCTCTCTCCCTCTCTGTATCTGCCCCTCCCCAGCTCACATGCATGCACTTTCTCTCTCTCAAAATAAATAAACAGCTAAAAAATTTTAACAAAAGTAACATAAATAAGAAATACTAATTTTAATTATTATCATGTAGGAAAATATACATAATAAAATATTAGCAAGTGAAATAATGCAATAGTGTATTAGATGTGTACATCATAGTTATATTGGTTTCATCTCATGAACTTAAAGAAAGTTCATCATTAGAAAATCTATTATTACAATTTTATACTACTAGTAGTTCAAGAAGAAATGTTGAAAAGGTATTTGATGTAATTCAATATGTCTCATAGTAAAATTAAAATCATGCTTTTACTTGTAATTGTGCAGTATGTGACTATTAAAAACTACAAAACATTTGTATTTTAAGCCAGAAAGAAACTCCTCTAAAGTAGCAATAAAAATACCTTAAATGGAATTAAAATTACATTCATGAAATGTATTAAATTATGAATCTCTAAGCTTAGTTTACACTGGCCCTTGGTAATGTGATGAATCCACATAGGCTTGGATGGTGGGACTAGAGCTCAGGTAATTCAGAGAAGCTTTTGGCAGAAAATAATTGATGAGAAAACATGAATCTTAGCAAACACTAAATACCAACACTATTAAAATTATTCATGAATAACATTTACCCATTATCATTGCCATATTCAACACTCTGTCATTCACTTAATGTAAATGTCATGTGACAGATACAGCAGCAGGGCTTTGAAGAATGACATGAGCCTTGTTTGGGACATCTGGTGAGAATTCCTTATGTCAGGGCATTTGCTAAATATCGAAGTGCAAGGAGAGTAGAAGAAATGCTTCATATAACCATTAACTCCACTTGGAGCAGTGCCACGTAAATGAAAATAAATGGAAGACCTGGCTGGAACATAGATCAAAGATGACTCAGAACTATGACAGTTGTCCAAATTTATTTTATTTATGAATCAACTATAGAGAAGGTAATTTTTTAACATATCGACAGGTATTAGATATCAAATCTGCAATATTTCTTTTAAAAAAGCACTGAATTTTGACTCACACAACTTGGATCTGAGTTTCTATTTTGTCCAAGTGTAACAGCATGACTTGGGAATAGCCTCTGAACATTGCTCTGTTTTTACCTCGGTAAAGAAGATAATATTAATATCCCACATTAATAGCTCATTTCAGAGTTATGCATGGAAACAACTTTTAAATTGTACTAGCTTTTATTATTATCATGGACTACAGATATAGGCAGTGAGGATGTTTTGTATAGATGTATAACATCTGTCAAGAAATTCTGCCGCTTTTCAAATAGGTTAACCAACAACAGCAACAATAACAAATTAATACATATAATAGTAACAGTAACAAATTGCTGCATCTTCGCTTAAACAAATTTAATATTCACCCTTTTAAACAAGAAATGACAGAGTTAAATTATTTTTTAATTGAAGTGTAGTTGATGCACAATGTTACAATAGTTTTAGATGTACAACATAGAGATTCAGTAACTGTACATTTTACTATGCTCACCACAAGTGTAGCTACCATCTGTCATCATACAATACTATTACAGTACCATTGACCACATTCCCTATGCTATACCTTTCATCCCCATCCCTTATTCATTCCATAACTGGAAGCCTGTATGTCCCATTCTCCTTCACCCATTTTGCCCACCTCCCACCCACATCCCCTCTGGAAATCACCAGTTTGCTCTCTGTGTTTATGGGTCTCTTTTGCTTGTTTATTCATTTGTTTTGTTGTTTACATTCCATACATAAATGAAGTCATATGATATTTGTCTTTCTATGTCTGATTTATTTCACTTGACAAAATACCTTCTGGGGTGGTTCATGTTGTTGAAAATGGCAAGATCTCATTCTTTTTTATGGCTAATATTCATTCCATTGTATATATACCACATCTTCTTTATGCATTCGATAGATGGACACTTTGGGTTGCTTCTGTATCTTGGTTGTTATAAATAATGCTGCAATAAACTTAGGGGTGCATATATCTTTTGAATTAATGTTTTTGTTTCTTTGGATAAATACCCAGTAGTGGAATTACTGAATTGTATGGTATTTCTATTTTCAGTTTTTCAAGGAAACTCCATACTGTTTTTCACAGCAGCTGTACCAATTTATGTCCCCATCAACAGTGCATGAAGGTTCTTTTTTCTCTACATCCTCCTTAACAGTTATTTCTTGGAGAAGACAGACTTTTAATCAGTACGCCTTTATATCAGTTCATTTCTGGAGGAAAAGAAGGTTTAAGGAAATGATAGTAATTGAGAAAACTATTCCACAGAATTGTGGAAATCTATGTTGAAGATATATTTATTAAATAAGCAACTTTTTGGGGGGAGAGTAGGAAGTCAAGTATTATAAGGAAGCTTGTATTCTTATTTGACTTTTATAAATCATTTGACTTACTTTTTTGGATAGTAAGCCTAGAGACAATTTGATTTTTTTTTCTTTTAGAGAATGAATAAAAATGACTAAACTGCAGCTTTTCTATTGGGACATTTTACTCCACATTTTTAACCATTTATTCATTTGTCTGTGGGCTTATTGTTAAACTGCAAAGTTGTGTATGGGCTTTGGCTATAATATACTTGTCTCATTAAATTTAACAGCAATCAATCACATGTTGCACTTAATATGCAGGGTATGGCGTTTTAGACTCTTTTGATATATTTTTACTCAGGACATTTTAATGAAGTCCAATAAGTATCTATTATCCTAAAAGATTTAATTCTAATTAGGCATAGGATCAAAAAAGGATGAAGAAAAGGGAGTAACTTGCTCTGTTTAGAAGGAGTTTCTAGGTTTATAACTTATAACAGATTATAACAGGTTTATAACCAGGTAATGGTAATGTTTAGCAAAACCATCTTAACTTAGCTTGTGTTATATAACTTAAAACTGAAGAAACCTGGTAAGAGTAAAAGGATGTTGGCAATGTGCTATACTGTGCTTCCTGTCCACCAGCCCTGGGGTCTCACTAAGAGTATCCTTCAATGTGCTAAAGGCATCCTGACTGGAAGGGTCTTCTGGGATATTTCTCATGGCTCCAGAAGTCAGTATGCTCAGTTGGCCAAATTACCTATTTCTCCAAAAGCTGTCAAAGCATGTTTTGTGCAAAGATTTGATGCTTCAGTTTGGACTTCAGATTCTAAAGAGACTAGGACATTTCAGCTGCTTGAATTGAAGCTCAAAATTTTACTTCTACATCTAAAAGCAGCAGTAACATGTACCTTTGATCTGGGTTAAAATGATGTGGAACTTCTCTGTAATATATATATATTTTTCCGAAACACATTTTAAAATAATTATTTGGTATAGTACACATTGTACCTTGATGGATTACAAATTCTCTCTAAAAGTGTAAGTGCAGAAAATGCTGGAAAATAAAGATGAATATTTGGAGATGAAGCAACTAAAAACCTAGAGCAAATGGATTCTGATAGACTGACTTTAAAAAAATCTCTGCAAAATTACTTTCTTAGCTTGTGTTCTTTCGAGATTTGGACTCAATTTCATTCTCTAGCATTGTGAAAATTACCCATGTGCTACAGCTACAGCTAAGTAGTGCTTATTTCATGCTAGCTTGAATCTGGCCTCAGGGTAATTAACCACAGGGTATTTGAAAACTATGTATTTAACGTTAGAACAAAGGAGACTATCCTTTTCGTGATTATAAAACCCTTATTTTGTCTGAAGTTCTGAGGTCTATTGAATGAGATGCTCCTTGTGTGTTTTTTTTAAGTCAGAACAGTAATAATTCTGTTTTACTATTTTTCCCTAAAAATAAATGCAAAAATTTACATCATCTAGGAAGAAACCTTATAATAATGCTTTATCATTTGTTTATTCATTTAAATAATATGTACTGAGTATTGATCGTGTTAAGTGCAAGTCTCGCAGGGTCTCATATTCAGAAGGTATGGCACTGACAGGCACTAAGTGGTAATAAATAAAGTGTAATAAGTGTCAGCGGTGACAAAGTGCGGGGGTGGGCAGTTTGCATTGAGAGTGCTTGTGTTAATGGCAGACGATGTACTAGAAGGTCAAGGCAAGAATCCCTGAGGAAGGGATGTTGAAGTTCAAGGATAAGTAAGAGTTAGCTAGGAGAAGAAGGAAAAGAGTCCTTGAGGCAAAAACAAAACAAAACAAAACAAAACCAAAAAAATCCCCAAATTCATGTGATGGTCTTCACCATTATTATCCAAGTGCTGGTAAGGCTATTTTGGCTGATATAGTAATTTCCCAGTTTAGTAGTTGCCACTAGAAAGTTTTGGGAAAATTTTTTTTCAAAATATTTAGATAATTTCTTCCATATATGTCAACATGGGAGTGGTGATGGCTTGCAGTGCAGGAGAAGAAAGAAAAAGAGGGAAAGAAAGAGAAAGAAAGAAAGAAAGAAAGAAAGACAGAAAGAAAGAGAAGAAAGAAAGAAAATAAAGAGGAGAAAAAGAAAGAAAGAAAGAAAAAGAAAGAAGAAAATAAAGAGGAGAGAAAGAAAGAAAAAGAAAGAAAAGAAAATAAAGAGGAGAGAAAGAAAGAAAGAAAGAAAGAAAGAAGGGCAGAAGGAAAGAAGGAAGGAAGGAAGGAAGGAACAAAAGGAAAAGAAAGAAAAGGACAGAAAGAAAAGAAAAAGGAAAGAAGGAAGGGAGGAAGAGAGGAAGAAAGGAAAAGGAAAAAAGGAACAAGGGAGAAAGGCAAGGGCAAAGTGCAGGACTGTCATGCTAGTTTATGAAAGCAATATTTGGACCTTTGAGAGAATTTTCAGAAGGAAAGGGAAGGGAAATTTATAGAAATCTAACTAGTTGCCTCAGCCATGGTCTGATGTCTTTTGTGGGCCAAATTAAATCATTTGCTATGATATAAAAATGAAACCCTGGATGGCCTCGGGCATTACTGTAGCAAAATGGTGGCAATTTGTAGAAATTGCCTAAGTGCATAGGATTTCCCTGTGTTAGAGTGAACTGTTATAAGAAAGTTTCAAGTCTTGAGTTGGAAAAAAAATTCCATTCCATGTTTACAACTACCACTGAGGAATGGTAGATTATTCTAAAAGGAAGGCCCTTTTGTCACACTTTCTTCCTTATGGTTTTGGTTGGAATTGTCCAGGAATAGGCGTTGAACTGTTCTGACTTGAGTAGAAGTATTCTAACTTGGAGTTGTGGAGCTATCCAGGGGTGAGGAAAGGCAGAGAAAACAAGAGGCAGACAAGAAGCAGGAGGAGCCAGGAAATAATTGGAGAAATGTGCACTGAGTGAGGAGAAACCATTTGTCCTAGGCATGGGGTTGAGGACATTTAAGAAAAGAAAACTCTTATTAATGTATTACAAGTATGTTGGGCTATATGTGATACAGCATCTCTTTAGGATAACCCCAGTATCTGATGAACTCTATTGCACTTACAAATGCTCTAAATATTTGGTTTAGTTTAGTTTAGTTTGGTTGAGGAAATATAGGCAAAGTTGGTTTTATTTCTGGATAAACAAGACATGGAATAGAGTATTTAAGGAAGAAACACAGTGGCAGAGGTAACTTCAGAATGTCATCTGGGTAAATGTTGAAATCTTAAGGAGAGGTTTGTACTTCCATGGATTTGTGTGGAACCTTATCTAGATTTTAAGAGGCCAGTAGATCCCAGTGGGCATAATTTTAATTGCATGGAATTCCTGACCAACACCCTACCCTGATAATGGAAAAATGTGATACCATCAGTTAAGAGATAGGTAGTGAACGTGGTGCAATTATGAGTTCAGCTGGAAGAGTATTATAAATGCTGCTGCATTTTCTTATAGATTCCATTTCTGTAAGGGGAAAAAGCCGTCTTTGATTCAAAGGGAATCAGTTCTAGGTTTAAAAGCCTATAGTTGAAAGTTTGGAGCTTCTTCCATATTGTGTACTATTGGTGGCAAGAAATTTGCTTCCCTGTCTCCAAATTGGCCCTTCCATTCTCCAAAACGAGATGCTTCATTCATTACTTAAATTAGCCCAATGAGGCTAAGATCTCTTCAAGGACATAACTATGAAATCAGGAAGAGAAAGTCTAAAATTTACAAGCTACATTTTCATTGAATTTAATTATTTTATTTAATAAATTAAGTCCAGCTTGAGTGACAGTATAGCTAAATGATGTTTTATTATTGTTTCTCAATAGTCAGTAATCATCAATTCCAATACAGAAGTCAGGTAGAGAGCTTTGGTACTAAAGCAAGGTTGTCTATAGAATATGGAAATGGGGATGGAAAAGAAACTAGATAAAAGCCATTAAGATGAGTGTGTAAGAGCTAAACAAAGCTAATTTAAGAATGCTGAGGGGACACCTGGATGGCTCAGTGGGTTAAGCGTCCGACTTTAGCTCAGGTCATGATCTCACAGTTCGTGGGTTTGAGCCCCACGTTGGGCTCTGTGCTGACTGCTCAGAGCCTGGAGACTGCTTCGGATTCTGGGTCTCCCTCTCTTTCTGCCCCTTCCCCTGCTCATGCTCTGTCTCTCAAAAATAAGTAAACATTGAAAAATTTTTTTAAAAAGAATGCTGAGGAAAATTAAGGATCAGTAAATATGTTATTTTATAGCATATATTTTATAAATATATGGTAATATATTGTTATAGTCAAGGTTGTCTTTAGATATCCCAACTTTTTAAATTTGGGCATCTTTAATTTCAGTTAATATTCAGTAGGTAAATAATCCTTTTGAAATAATTTGACTTTCTTGCATTTTCATATAGCTTGTCATATATTAATGGAAAATGTATTGCTGCTTTATAGCATAGAATACAGATTAAGTACAATCAACTGTTCACATTTAACTGTGGATTTTCTATTGCTTTTTGGGGATGAAAAGAGGAGACTCTGTGTTTGGCATAGACATTTATCTAGTAGAAACCAGGGAAATATTGCTTACCTCTCTCTCTAACCTTAAAATATTCTTCTTATATAATAAGAGATGACAGGATTCCAATATTTGCTGTCAAGAGTATATAAAAGAATTTGCCTTTGAATCCTCAATTTTAACTTTGGATATGTTGGCAATGTGTGGGACAAAGTCAGCACTCTTGCTCAATATAAGACAAAGCTTGCAACTTACAAATGTACATCCTGGGGCTGGAATTCACTCATAATTATTTCCTGGTTTTTCCTGGTTTGGCACCAGTGATAATTAAGCTAAGCTTAACAAATGGAGTTAATGCAGTAAATAAACTTAAAGTGGTTGTATTTATTTGTATTTTTATGAGTCAGGCTGACTTCAGAGTCTAAAAAAAAGGATTGAAGAATCCTATAGCAAACATCTTAAGAAAGATCCTATATATATTTTATATATTATATATATATATATATATATATATATATACTTACATATATATATAATATATATATAGTCCTATATATATTTTATATATATATATATATATATACTTACATATATATATATATAATATATATATAGGATACATATATTATATATATATTACTCTGACTCTAACCACTACCTAGTAAAATTTATATGGATTTACAAAAAAGTGGGGGAGGGGGATACAGAAAGATTTGGGGGACTAATTTTAAAAAGTTTGTAAGAGCTAGAATACAAGAATACATAGATGGCAGTGTGTTGTGATGGCCTCTGGACTAGTCAGATCTGGGTTTGAATTTCAGTTCTGCAATTTAGTAATTGTATTACTTTAAGATTATCTAAAATTTTGAATCTTAGTCTCTTTATCTATAATTGAGACAGTGATACATACTCTTTAGTCATGTTGGAGGATTGAATGAGATAATGAGATAATTTAATGCACTAAATTTTATTTTATTTTGCTTGTTAGTGGTGCTAATCCCTATCGCCTGAATTTACTGGGGCTTTTTAAAAAAATCTTTAATGTGGCCAATTTAAAAACAATGACATCTATAAAAACTATTATTTTGCACTATGAATAATTCTTTTACTAATGCATGATTGTGTAATATACATTGGTCCTTTGGAAAATGGTTCACTAGGTTATATAGATCTTGCAAATGTTAACATGTTTTCTTATGCAATGTATAAAGATCACAGTTTTTTTAATTTATAATTTTTTTTTACCTTAGAGAGAGAGAGAAAGCACAAGCTGGGGGAAAGGGGCAGAGGGAGAGAGAGAGAGAGATGGAGAGAGACAGAGAGAGAGAGAGAGAGAGAGAGAGAGAGAGAGAGAGAGAGAATCCCAAGCAGGCTCCATACTCAGTGTGGAGCCCGGCACAGGGCTCAGTCTTGTGACCCTAGGATCATGACCTGAGCCGAAATCAATAAGATGCTCAACTGACTTAGCCACCCAAGTGCCCCAAGATCACAATTTTTATATCATCACTGATCATCAGAAAAGCCTTACATGTTAGGAAGCTCTCAAGTTTACAGAAGTGGATACAGGTTTTACAAAAATCAAATTTTTACTTGAAAGCTTAACTTTTATCATAAACAGCAGACACTGTTTATTTGAAGTGACAACTGCACGTCACTGATTTTTGAGAAAATAGATTCCAGATATCCAAGTTATATCCAAATATCCAAGTCATTTATTATAGTTTGTCTTTTGGCTATTCTTTCAAGTTAATATGGAGTACAGTGAAATAAGTTAATAGTAGTGCTTACAACTCAGATAATAATTCACTTTTACTTGAGATAAAAATCTCTTTGAGGTACTACAAAAATGCTTTATCTATACTTTTCCTTTTGTCACACAGAATATCACAAAGCAGTGTACTCAAGGTCAGAGGGTTGGGAATAAAATTAAATTTTTTTTGGCTTTTTAAAAATTATAAGTATGTGGCAGTGAAGAATTCAGTGACTTCTGGAATAGTTTCGTCCCATTATTTTGAGTCATTCTTGGTTGCAAGTAGTTTCACCCATCATTATTTTCATGATTAGATTTCAACACAGCAAGAAAGAGGCAAATACTATCTTAATGGTATTGTGATTTTTGATTTTTTTTCTCTTTGTAGTTTGCTGAGGAATTAAATAACTTAGTGATTTCCTATAGTCAGTATAACTCCATAAATACATGAAAAGTGATCAATATTTTTCAATTAATTTCACAAAGTCAAAAATTTAATAATATGGTAGCAGTAAAAATGTAGAGCAACTGAAACTTATGCCTTGGCTATTGTTATAGCCAGTTTAGAAAACAATGTGGCATTACTAATATAATGTTGTGCATATACTAATTTTAATTCTTGGAGAAGTTCTGGATGTACAAGATAGTCATAGTAGCCAAGTTTGTATATAGCAAACAAACAGATAAAAAACAAAACAAACCTGGAAACAAAAATCTCAATTGCCCACAGACTAAGAAAATCCCCTTTGTGGTATATAAATATAATGAAATCTTATACAGCAGTAAAATGAATGAACTATAGTCATTAAATCTCATAAACACAATGAACAACAACTAAAAAACAAGTTATGGAATTCATAAGAATCACTTCATTTCTATCAAGTGCAAAACTAAATATGCAAAACGAAAATTAGGTTTTTAAAGGGATGCATATATTTTTGATTAATCTGTATAATGAAAACCAAGGGAATAATAGGAACAAACTTCAGTGTAGTGGTTATCTCTGGAGTGAGTGCTATGTATCTGTCCATGGAAGAGTAATTGTACAGTGCCATGGGTACCTTAAAGATCTGGGTAGGTACATTAACATTCATTTTACTGTTACTTTTAAACTTACAATATATTATGTATTTTTTAATTTAATAATCAATAGGAACAATGCCAAAAACCTTAAAAAGTCAATAGCAGAGAAATAACTAGAATTGCCTAATTACTTGCTAGTTATGGTAACCATCAATTCTGTGGATAATTTCATGTATCCCTATCATTTGCTTTGAGTAAAAATTAATTCAGAAATAATTAGATGTAGTGATATCAAAAAAGTATGAAAAGATTAACAGAGAATATTAATCTGTTGTATAGTGGCTATGTCTATTTGACAGGGTCAAAATATTTTTTTTTAAGTTTATTTATTTATTTTGAGAGAGACAGAGATAGTGCAAGTGGGGGAGGGGCAGAGAGAGAGGGAGAGAGAGAGAAAATCCCAAGCAGGCTCCGTGCTGGCAGCACAGAGCCCAATGTGGGGCTCGAACTCAAGAAACCGTGAGATCATTACCTGAGCCGAATTCAAGAGTCAGACACAACCGACTGATACACTCTTTGCCCCAAGGTCAAAATATTTTTGAGCAGAATTTGGCATCTTTAGAAATTTTTTCTGCAAGAAAATTTCTTGTACTTTCTTCCTGGAATATTCTTTTTTTTTTTTTTTTAACTTTTTTAATCTTGTGTGGCAGTTTAAATCTCTCTCTGAGACATTGTCTTTTCCTGGCAAGCAAAATATGTCACCTATTTTTACAGTCTTATAAGTATCCTATACTTGTTATTCATAACATGTATAAATTCTTCATATCACTTTTAACAACTTTCAATAACACATTTAGGGACTAATTAACCTATTAGTGCCTTCCCCCATTAGATAGTAAGGAACATATTGGCTAAGCAGACTGTCGTGAGACCTTATTGCCCAGAAGATATCTGGCTCACCCTATCCAGTGATGGCCAGTGTTATATGGTTGCATTGGAAGTTGCATGGGTGAAGTCCTGGTCATGTTAGGGCCTTACATGGCATGATAGGACCTCATCCTAAGCAGGTGGGTAACCATCTTTATAACCCAAGTGTGTCTCATGAGGAAATGGGGGAAACTTTTGAAGCCATGCTTACTGATGGCTGATGGCATCACGTGTTCCTTGCTATATTTTAGGTATATTGCAATAAAATTGAGTAAATGGCGTTAAGAAAAAAAAAAGTAAGGAATCAGAAATACAACTGATGTTTGTCTTTTGTCATATTAAGAAAGTTCACTTCAAGGCACCTGAGTGGCTCAGTCTGAGCATCTGACTCTTGATTTTGGCTCTTGATTTTGGCTCAGGTCATGAACCCAGAGTTGTGGGATCAAGCCCTGTGTTGGGTTACATGCTGAATGTGGAGCCTGCTTAAGAGTCTTCTCTCTCTCCCTCTGCTCCTTTTCCCTACTTGTGTGCTTTCTCTCTTTCTCTAAAGAAAAGAAAAAAATATTTCTATTTCTAGTTTTGTAGGAGTTTATATTACACATGAATGTTTTATCACATGAAATGTTTAGATAATCATGATTTATTTTATCCCATTAATATGTTGAACAACATTCATGAAATAGTATTCCTGGCATAGTCTTAACTAGGCTATGCTTTATATCTAAAAAATTATTACTGAATTCAGTTTATTAATATTTTGCTTAGGATTTTTGCATCTATGTTCAGTGATACTGGCTTGTAATTTTCTTGTAATATCCTTGCCAGATGTTGATATTAAGGCTAGGTTGGCTTCATAATACTAGCTGGAAAGTATAGCTGTCTTTTGTATTTTCTGCAAGTATTTGGGTTTATTTATCTATTAGGAGTTTGTTAGAATTCATCATTAAGGCCATTTTGGCCAGGAGTTTCTTTGTGGAAGGAATCTTACTTCTTAGTTATATTCTTTAAAATATTTAGAACAATTCAAAGTTTCTTTATGTTATCAGTATGGTAATTTGTACTTTTACAGTGATTTATCTCATCTAAGGTTTCAAATTTGTTGGCATTGGATTATCCATACTATTATATATTTGTATATTATATATATATTTAATATATTGCATTATTGCTAATTTTACTATGTAATGATGAGGATAATTTTCTACCATTTCCTGAAGAGTATAGGGCACAATTTAATCAACTAATCAATTAATGTGTCTGACCACCTATTTGTTTCTATTGCTTTTGGTGGTTTAGTATCTCCTGGTTAATTTCAAGAGGCTTAAATGTCATTGGGGACTATTTTGAATCCTTTGGCTAGTTTGAGATTTACAACATGAAGTAGAAAATTCAGGAGTTGCCCACCTTGGGCAAATATGATGAACTTGGGCCAGAAGAATACTAGGTCCATGGGGACTCACTTTGCATATTCCTGCCACAAAGCTGCTATATCTACCTTCACTTTTCCCTCCAGTCCACAGACCTCTCCTTTTTAGAATATAAGAACTTCATTTCATTTGCATTTTAGTATACAGGCTGGGTGGAGAAAAGCAAATTGCTTTATACCTGAATTCTCATCATTGCTGAGCTTTACTGTGCTTACTATTTATAGGAGTAAGTAGGGATAGAGTTTGAAGTGGTGTTCTAGGTCTGGAAGGAATGTTTGAGGTTCTGTAAAAATGATAGAAAGGGAAATGGATTTTGGCTTTTAATTTTATATTTGTAAGTTATGCTAGGCTATCTTCTTTGTGTATACATCAAGTAAGCTTTACTACTAAGCTTTAACAAGCAGCTATGAGTGGTAAGACAAATTATATAAACTCTTTAATCTGCAATTTCCTTATCTTATCAATGGGGGATAATATTGTTTATTTCACATGGTTAATGTTAATGAGATATGTGCATATAATGTTTAGCAGAACAACCAGCACAAAAACTCAAATGTATGTTCGATGTTAATGTGATTATTTACTATTATTATTATTATTATCCCACATAATGTTTATCTTATATTTAAGTATGATTTTAATATTCTCATGTATATAATTACAGGTCATTTGGGCTTTTATCATCTCCACATTTTTTTTTCTTAAGGATAATACCATTCATTAGCATTCATTAGTTTTTGCTCTTAGGTTTTTAGTGACTTCTAAATAGAAATGTGTGGAACTAGAAAAATGAATGGGAATGGTTATTCAGCCATACATCTCCTGGGAACTTGGGTGTATAACATACTGTAGCACAAGAATAAAGAAAAATGGCTGCTTTCAGATGATCACAATTTACTAGTTGGAAACAAAAGTTTTTAAAAAAGCAATTTTATAATTGGTGTGAAGAAAACACCAAAAAACAAGTGAATGGCTCTAAAGAGAAGGATATTGACCATTGACTTCAAATATTTACTAAGTTATGTACATCTAATTACAAAAGATGGTTCAATCACTTAATACAGTTATAATACGTATAATCAGGCTCTGAATGTGGAAAGTATTTTATGTATGTCCACTTTTAAGTGGACGTATGTAACACCACTACTGATGACTGGGCGAAAAAACAGAACTAAGGCAATGAAAAGGCATACATTATTAAAATGCCATATTATCTCACAACAATGCAATTTTGCTCTTAACAGTAAAGTAAAAGTTCATGGTACTCTTTTTTTTAGAGGAAGGGATGTCATAGCATCTGTCTGGCTTTTTTTAAGTTTACTTATTTATTGAGAGAGAGAGCGCGCGCACAGGAGAGAGAGAAAGTGTGGGGAGGGGCAGAAAGAGAATCCCAAGTAGGCTCTATACTGTTATCATGGAGCCCAATGCAGGGCTTGAACTCACAAACTGTGAAATCATGACCTGAACTGAAATCAAGAGTTGGACCCTTAACTGACTGAGCCACGCAGTTGCCAAATGTCAGTCATTTTTATACAATATGCAACACCATAATCTGTTGTGTTCCTTTGTTCAGAGAACTTACTGAAGGCACCGAAGAACTTCAACCCCAACAACCTGATGATTCTCACAATATAGCTATCCATGTTAAAAAAGCACGTGGTGGCCCTACTTTATATGAACCAAAAAAATTAGAAGAGAAGTTAGTGGAATTCCTGGATATTTTAAAGAAATTGTAAGTATTTTTAGTACTTCTTATTGAATGATACTTTTGAATAGGTCCACTTTTTTTTTTAAGTTAGTTGTTTGCAGCTAAGTGTGTTTCAGTTGCAATCTACCACTAATGGTTGATTCAGGAGAGGTAGAAATACTGAAGACTGTTTCTAGATGAATGCAGTCCTCATCAATTCAGTCTTCATGGCATATCATGAATATATTGGTAATATATCCAGTTGTGGCACATCATTTTAATTTTAAGCTGCAAGCAAAATAGGTGTTAATTACTGATTGTATTAAATCAAAATTATGTTTAAGATTTCATCAGTTTATGTTTTGTCAGCTCTTCACAGAATTTAAACTGTCTTCTCCATGGCACAGCCATTATATAAACTTATCTCATATTCTTTTTAACTTCTTAGAACACTTTGCACCATGATTGGGGCACAAGTGCCTGAAGGAGAGGGAGAAGGAGAGAGGAGGGATTAAATCTGGGTGGAGGCTGGTTACCAGATATGGTATTGGACTTGTGAATGAAATTAAAGTTGAAATGAGACCGTGGGAAAATGTGATAATGGAATACTGATTGACAACACAAACAAAATGAAGAGGAGAGTGTCAAGACTAGAATTGTGCCTGAAAGAAAAAAACAGTAGCATAGAATGAGAAAATAAAAATCTGGCATTTATATTTGGAGGAATACACTAAGAATTCAATGCTATAAGCACTTTTCTTGAAAATTGTCATTGCAAATTTGAGAAAATATGGTCGGTCAGAGTTTCCAGGAAATTTGAGAATAGTCAAATTTCTGATGCTTTTACTTACAGCATCAACAATGAAATAAACACAGCAATTACTAGTCTCTTTATAAGAAAGTAGGTGTGAGGGAATTGTGGAGAAGGAAATCATAACCACCTGCCATACATGGGTATAATTAAACTGGTAAGCTGTAAAAATAGAAAATTTAATGAGAATGTGTTCAGTGAATATGTTAAAAATATGCTTTGGTAGAAAATCACTAAAGCACTCAAAGTTACTGGAGTTATAGCCACTTTCATTCCATTAAACCATAATGCTGGCAAAAATTGTATTGGATTAAATTTTTTTAAGTGTCTAGAAGCCTGTGAGTCACTCACCTATGATTTCAAATTGTACTGGGCTGGAGGATTTTCAATGGGGTAATCTCTGTCTTTCTGAAAATAACAAGGTAGCACTTTCAAGAAAACAAAGTTCTTATAAGCTGCAAGAGGAGCCTGAGCAGCTATGGTTCCCTGGCAAAGTGTTGAAATACTAAGGTAAATCTAGGTTGAAGTCAGGATGGAAACTACAAATGGATAAAAACCCTGTACCACCTTAGCAATAGGCTAAAGAGGTACTACGGTAGAAGGATATCCAAACACAAAGTAGAATAGACAAAGGATCTACTGCTGCATTCTTATGTGGACCTTCATGGAGTCCATTTAACAACCAATCTCCAAATACCCTGGACAATAGATGTTGGGATGGTGGCAATTTCCAGAATCTACCCCCTCACTCACATGTGAGAGAATGGATGGGTAGGTAGAGGAGATCCTGAAATACATCAAGCTCCCACTTTCGGTGGCTCGGAATTGGCCAAGTATGACTCTTCAGAATGAAGGTAGCAGGTCTTGACTGCTGTCAATGGGTGGGGCTGTGTTACTCACTGAGACATAATGGCAGAGTAAATGAGAGGGGAACTCACTTTTATGTTTAATATTCACACAAAGCCTTAATTCCTATACATAAAATTCTGATTCTTCCTCATATCAACCTTTGAAGTGGACATGATCAGCTAGTAATAAAAGAGCATTGCATGTGCTAAATCCACAATCTATATTTGTTCTTCTACAGACATGCTTTTTTCTTCTTGTTTCATTGCTACACTAGTGTATTCATTTTCCATTACTGTGTAACAAATTAGCATAAATGTAATGACTTAAAACAACATCCATTTATTATCTTTCTGGGCAAGGCTTAGCTGGGTCCTCTGCTCATGTCTCACAAGGCTTCAATCAAAATGTTTGTAGGGCTACACTCCTTTCTGGAGCATGAGATCTTCTTCCAAGCTTATGGGTGTTGTTGGAAGAATTCAATTCCTTGTGGTTGTAGGGCTGAGGTCTTTACTTTCTTCTTGACTCTCAGTTGAGGGCCCATTTCAGCTCTTACAGGTCCACAGATCTTTGCTGGATCACCCTCTCTCAGGCCTTCCCACAGCATGGAAGTTTAAATATTCAAAGCCAGCAAGGGAGAGTCTCTCTTTCTCCTATTGTGCTAAGATGAAGTTTTGTATAATCTAATCAGTGACCTGGATCTCCTATTACCTTTGTCATATTATATTGGTTAGAAATGAATCATTGGTTTTGTCCCCAAAACTCAGGTATCAGGGATAGAGGGGGTGCTTAGGATATGTTAGCCATATTTAGTAACATCATAAGTCTCTGTGACTCAGTCAACATTTGCAGTGGGGCTATATGCTTTATGTAGTCACAAAAGTAGTTCAACTAAAATCTGTTTACTGATGGATAAGTTGTCATGTCTTTCTTTATCTGTAATTGAACCATGAGCAGATCAATGGGCTGCTTTAGTGATATGATTGAATACATTTTTAAGAGTAGCTACTTTATGCTTTCTAAAATTCTTCACTTTGTCATTCTGCCTGAAATTTGAACAAACAAATAAATTTTGAGTAACCTCCTTTTAAAGAAATGCAAATATGCATGGCAAGATTAAGAAGCTATTGATTATTGATAACTTGGTAAGATTTGGCTTAATCATATTGATTACATAACTTCTACTTTAATTCAGCAGTTTTGAGTAAACAATGCTAGATCAGAGGAAGGATAAATGATTTGAAACACTAAAATCATTGGAAAGGGCATGTCTGGGAGATGTCTCCAGAGAGGTTGGGTTTGAGTAACTAAAGGATGCTATGTAATTGGAAAGTGTGTGTGGAGAACAGACTGAGAGAGAAAGATGAGAGAGAAAAAAGGGTTGGGGGACTTTATGTTAAATTTTTTATTTTAAGGCATATTGGATCGAATATACGCTTGTCATGTGTGTTAGGAGTTTGGATTGTAAGCAACGGAAACTGATTCTGGTTAATTTAAACAAACAAACAAACAAACAAACAAACAAACAAACAGGGTAGGGGAGAGAGGGGAAGCCTATGGAAGAATATTGGGTAGCTCCCCAAATAGAAGAACTACTAGATGCTGGAAATGATATGAACTAGATAACCTCTGCATGTCTTCTCCAAATACAACACTGGACTCAATCAGCTACAAGTATTTTGAGAGTTTTTAGGCTCACACTTTAGTTTCAGGGATAAGGAACCAGATTTTTATAGTTTGTTTTTATACCCATCCCTTAGATAACTGCTGAGGGGGCAGTACACTTTTATTGATAGTTCTTACTGAGTTCACATTCAATTGGTAAGGGATAGCATTTCAAAAGAGAAAGTATTTCAGAAGGAGGAGGAAATGCATCATGAATAAATAACATCAAAAGTTATGAACTAAAACATGACTTGGAATTTTAATTTATAAATAAATTTGACTGATTTAATATTTTTCAGCCATTAATTAATGAATTCAACATATACTTTGGACTTCTATGTATGTTTCTGGCAATGTTCTTGGTATTGGGACCGCAGTGGTGAACACACAATATCTTTACCCTCATGGAAGCTTATATTCTAATGTAAGAGAGAGAGAGATAATAAATACATAATGTATTATATCAGTTAGTGATAAATGCTAGGGAGAAAAGCTAATGCAGAATAGGGGGATAGGGCATGATGAAAATGATCAGAAAACTCTTCTCTGAAAGGTGACGTTGATCAGATAATTTCATGAAATGAGAGAGTGAGCCAATCGAATATCTTGGAGAAGTGCATTGCAGACAATGCGAGAGCCCAGGATGGCAACATGTTTTGTAAATTGAAAAAAATACATTAGCAACAAGACCAGTGCTGTGAAAATGCATGGTTGAGGGGAAAAGGTGGAAATGAGGCTTTGGATGTTACCAGGAACTGGATCATCACCTAGAGTCCTGTAGGTCATGGTAGATTTTTTATCTAGATGTGACTGGCAAAAAGGGAGTGATGCATTATGATTTAAATAGTAATAGGTCATGTGTGGAGAGCTGACTGTGGGTGCAGAAGATTTGGGGTAACCTCAGGAGGCTATGTGGAATTGCTCTCAGAGATGACAGTAGCCTGAATTCTACGTATAGAACTTGATTTTATTTAATTTTTTAAGACATGAGCAGTTTTCAATTGGTAGTCCTGGAAGCACATCAGATTCTTTGCTCAACTTGACCACTAACAGCTAATATCCTGGACAAATGATCTAACACTCTCACATGTTTGTATTTGATTGCACTGCCTGTAACACCACCAGCTTTTAAAATGCAATTATGGATTGGTTTGGTAAAAATAATTGGTTTCTTTATAAATGACTAATTTCTGAAAAGAAAAGTGACATACATGTATATTTGTGGGGGTCGTGGAAAGGGTAAGAGAAGAGACAAACTTATAAATGAGCTGTGAAAAGCAGTTTAAGATCCTCTGAGAATACTTGGCCCAATTGTTTTTTTCTCCTACTTTCTCCAATTAAAGATGTTTCCTCTGAGAGAATGAGGCGTCTGAAGATCATTATGTTTCAGTGGAGCAGTGATGCAAAGCCCTTCTCAGGAATGACTCAGAGGAATTGCTCCCTGGAAGGACATGAGGATTTTTGCTTTTTAGATTCAGGCTGCTTGAAATCCAAATGCAATATGGTTTTTACACTGTTGTTTTCCAAAGAAATGGCATATAAGATGAGGAATTACAATCTCAAACTATATTTTAAGGCTGTATGCTGATGAGAGAAAAATAATGTGTGGGTTTAATTCTGTTAAAAATACAGAGTTTTGATGAAAACTGACTGGGGAGAGGGGACTTACCTGTAGGAAAGAAAGTGTTTATTTCAAGCCAAAAGGGAACATAGGTTAATTAAAGAATGGTGTGGGATGCCTAGGTGGCTCAGTCAGTTAAACGTCTGACTTCTGATTTTGGATCAGGTCCTGATCTCATAGTTCATGGGATCGAGCCCCGCATCCAGCTCTGTGCTGATGATGAGGAGCCTGCTTGGGATTTTCTCTCTTCCTCTCTCTCTCTGCCTCTTTCTCTCTCCTTCAGAATAAATAAACTTAAAAAAGATTTTAAAAAAGAAAAAATAAAGAATGGTCAGAATATTACAAGTAATTTCAATTTTTGACAGAAAACAGTGATCATGTATGATATAAGACAGGAACTAAATGAAGAGAGTTAATTTGTGTTTAGGAGATGAGTTAGCAAAAGATAGAAAGAAATTAAAGATTCCTTGGCAGTAGGTTGATATTATAGAAGAGTAAGGCACTGAATCTTGGTCTGTCCATAATAGTATGAGTCAAAGTGACATTTGGGATGCACATATTGTGAAATGCCTGGACTCTGGAGTCTCAGAGACCTGGGTTCTAAACTGGACTCCTCTAATAACTGGTTGTGTGATCTTGGGCGAACTTCTACCTCTTGATACACAATTTACTAATCTATAAAATGGGCACAATTAGATGAAGGAGTGAACTTGGGATGTGCATTGGGTGATGTCTGGAATTGTTGAATCACTATATTGCACACCTGAAACTAATACAACACTGTATGTTAACTATACTGGGGCTAAAATGAAATTAAATTAAAAAATCAAATGGGCACAATTATTAACCTTATAGGGTCATTGTTGTGAAACCTGAATAAAGTTAAAAATGTAAAGCTCCATGTATATTACTTAGTCTATAATACACGGTACATTGTACAATTCCATCTTCCCTTTGCCAAAGAATCTTGCATATCTTGATAGGTTTTTATACAAAAGAGTTTGCTATGTGCTTGCTACATTTGAAGTATAAAAGGATTCCTGTATCTCAGAATAAGTGTGTCCCTTTTTTTATTTCTTCAAGAAAGAATATGCAAATTTCTCTTATAGTTTATGAATAAATAATGTCTATTAATTATTTATGATATATTACATTAGTTTACAAAGTTGCCAGTAATATTTTCATACTAAAGTTTCATAAATGACTATTTCATCCCAAATTAACTAGGATTTTTAAAAATTTTATTTTTATACTGTTCTTTTGTTTGGAATAAGCAAACTGTATTTTACAATACACCATATTGTATTTCTATTACAATGCTTCTTGTGAAAATTATTTTTTTCACTGTGCAGATGCCTTAGTTAATTTGGGTTGATGTAACAGAAATATCATAGACTGGGTGACTTTAAACAACAAAAATTTATTTCTCACAATTCTGAAGGCTGGGAAGTCTAAGTCAAGGCAGATTGTATCTGGTGAGGGCCTTCTTGGTTCACAGATGGCTGTCTTGCAGTGTCCTCACATGAAGGAATGGGAGAGAACTCTTTGGGGTCTCTTTATAAGGGCACTAAATTTGGTATTCTGAGACTCAATTTCCATGTGTGGAGTTGTGGGGGTTCCCCATACCAACCAGCAGGGTGTTCGAGAATTCAACTCAATTCTAACACTACCTGGAGATAGCATCAGATTCCACAGATGAAGAGTTCACTACTACAAGACATCACCTCTCCTCCTACCCCTTACCCCCATGCTTGTGACAAGCCCAGGCTATAAATCACAGGTTTCTATTTCCCCCTTTTTGTGTTTGATTAATTTGGTCAGTAGCTCACATAACTCAGAGAAACATTTTATTTCTTTGATCACTTGTTTATTATGGGTGGGGGATGGACTAAATGGGTGATGGGAATTAAGTGGGCACTTATGATTAGCATGGGGTTTATATGTAAGTGATGCATCACCAAATACTCCTCAGTATTACACTATATGTTAACTAACTAGAATTTAAATTAAACTTGAAACAAAACAAACAAACAAGAGGATATAACTCAGGAACAGTCAGATAAAAGAGATGCATAGGACAAGGTATGTGGGAAGGGGCATGAAGCTTCCATGCCGTCTCAGGGTGTGCCAAATCTCCCAAATCGCCTCTTGTTTACCAACTTGGAAGCTTTCCAAACCCTGTCCTTTTTGGTTTTTATGGAGGCTTCATTACAAAGTCACAATTGATTAAATCATTGGCCAGTGGTGATTGATTCTGTCTTCAGGCCCCCTCCCCTCCCGGGAGCTGGGAAGGGTTGGGAGTGAGGGGGGATTGAAAGCTCCAACACTTCAGTCACATGGTTGGTTCCTTTGGTAACCAGCCCATATGCTCAGGTGGGGTGTAAAAGTTACTTCATTAACAAGACACCTTTGTCAATCTTAACACTAAGGAAATTCCAAGGGTTTGGGAGCTGTGAGCTCGGAACTGTGGAGAAAGATCAAATATGTGTGAGAAATATATATTTGGCCATTTGAATGATCAAATGAATGACTAAATATATATTTCTTATAAATCACAATATCACAGACACTAATCCTATTCATGAGGACTCCATTCTTAATCACCTAATCATTTCCCAAAGGCTCCACATCTTTACACTATAATAATGAGGCTTAGGATTTTAGCATGCAAATTTTGAGAGGACACAAACATTAAGTCCATAATATGATGTATATTATTTCAACATAGATGTCAATGTTAAAGCTAAGACTTCTTGTCTTGGGTGGCTATTCATTTTTGCATTTCAAGTTAGAATATTTTTTTCATGGAAATATTTTACTAAATATTTGTTATAAATACTTATTAGATTTATAAGTGCAATAGAAAGCAAACATCGTGCACTGAGAGATCAGAATGGAATGACTCTAATGGGGATTTTTTATCATGTGTTGTATTATAATAAGACAATAGAATATGAAAAATATTTCTTATAACAACTGTTTAGTGAAATTACCACAAAAATGCAAGTTTTTGTTAAAAATTTTATGTATGCCCTTACAAAGGACATTAGTTGCCTTCCTACTGTAATTATTCTCACAGACAATGTCATCATGAAGTTACTTCTAACTTTATCAAACAAAGTATCTTAATTTCTTCTGTATAATAAAATTGTGCATTATATATGGCAGGATGCTTTTGTACTCTGGGAGTTGTTATCTAATGGCATGAAAAAACCATTTTGGAGAGACTTAGGAAATCAAGTCTAGACCCAAGTAATGCTATATCTAGAAACTCTTGGAAAGATTTGGCTGTTTCTAGTAGAGTGTAGGCCTGCATGGTCACTGTTGTTTAACTGTCAAATCCTGGGTCTAATTGCAGAGAGATAGTAAACTATTTGGTGGTCTTTAAACGCTTGGAATAGAATTCCTTATTTGTTTCTCTTTCTGTTTAATCGATTAAACATTTATTCTTGCAGAAAGTGGTTTAATTGGTTTCTTAATATTCAGGGTTGACATGATATGCTTGTGGCTTGTGCATGCCTTGATTTGGCTAAAGAGAGTGTGGTAAGTAATCTATAATGTGTTTGCAACATTCTTTTATGGTCCTCGGTGGGTTTGTAACTCTACTTTCTATCTCATGATCTCCGTGGAGTTTAGTTTCAAAATGAGCCACTATATTGGGCTTGCTGTACAGCAAGTTATTCCATCAGCATATGGGTCAATGCTCTTTCTTCTGCATTAGATCCTTGTCATCAAGCCAGACCTGAAAACTATATTGGCTAGAATTCTTCTTTGAAGCATTTATTCTCTATGTATTTAATAATAATTATTATGGCTAAAATTTTCAAATATCATTCTCACCCTTTGCTATTTGATATTACAAACATTTAATAATTTTACAGTTCCTATTTTTTTGCATTTATAATTCTTATTTGAAAGCAATAGAAACTGATTTTTCAGCTAAGAGCAATTATTAGATTTCTGGTTATTTAGAATAATTTCCTTGAAATGGAATAACTGGTAGGTAAAAGAAGACAGATAATATTAAAGGCACTTGATATTTTTAGCTACATTTATTTTTGGAAAGGGTAAACTAATTAATATTGTCCCTAGCAGTGAACATTAGCTTTAAAAAATTCAATTTCATAGAACAACAGTAAAAGATATTACATAATTATTTTAATTTTCATTTCTTTGCTTCCTTCTTGAGCTAAATTTTTCTTTATTTATTGACTATTTGTATTCATTCACTTATTGACTATTTGTATTTATTTGTGTTGATGTGAGCTATATGATCATAGCCTTTATCCATGTTTTCTATTGTGCTTTAATTATGTATTGTTGATCTAAAAAGCTTTATATGTATTATGGCTATAATATGGAGATAGTACCATTTATGCAGTGGAGAATAAATCTTCACAAGAGGATTTTGCCCAAAATATATACGTTCCAATATATATTTCCAGATCATGCTTGATTTTGACAAGTACCTAATGAAGAAGGAAAAAATATGTATATATTTTTGTACAGATATGTATAAATGTGTATACATAACATATACAGCACATTTTAGTAACCTCTTTACTGGGGCATAATTTACATATAATAAAATGCATATTTTAGAGTTTACTATTTGAAATGTCTTGACACATGTATACATTATGAAAGCATCACCACAATCAAGATCATGAACATATCCATCATTCCCAAGAATTTCCTTGTGTACTTCCCTATTTCTTTCTTCTTCCCACCCCCTTTCTTATATCTCACCCCCTGTCTCCAAGCAAACACTTAAACTGCTTTTGGTCACTATAGATGAGTTTACATTTTCTAGAATTGTGTATAAATGGAATTATACAGTATATACTATTTTTTAGTCTGGCTTTTTCACTTAGCACAGTTATTTGGAGATTCATCCATGTTGTGTTTTGTATCAATAATTCATTCTTCTTTTCCCCATGTATGGTAATGCACTATATTAACACACCACAGTTTATCTATCTATCCATCAATTTATGGACATTTGGATTGTTTCTGGTTTTAGGCTATTACACAAAGCTGTTATAAACATTCATATCCAAGTCTTAACATGGGTGTTTGCCTTCACTTCTTTTAAGGAAACACCTGGAAGTAGAACATCTTGATCATATGGCTAATGCATGTTGAACTTTTTAAGAAATTGCCAAACTGTTTTCCAAATTTCTTGCACCACTAGACATTCTCACCATTAGTTTATGAGAGTTCTAGTTCCTCTACATTCTTGCCAAATCTTGCCAAACCTTTCCTAGGTGCAGCATCAAAAGCATGATTCATAAAAGAAGACTGAGTAAGTTAAATTTCATAAAAATTAAGTATTTCTGCTTTTTGCGACACTCTGTTGAGAATGAAAATATAAGCCAGAGACTGGGAATGTATTTCCAAAGCATGTATCTAATAAAGGAATTTACATAAAATATAAAGAAACCTCAATATTTTTGCAATTGTTTTCCCATTTTCTTTTAAAGTGTGCAAAATATTTGCATAAATATTTCACCAAAGAATATATATTAAGCACAAGTATGTACATGAAAATACCAACATCATTATTCATTAGAGAAGTGCAAATTAAAATCATGATATATCACTACACATTTATTAGAATGGCTAAAATGTTAAAGAATGTCTTCTGTATAAATTTAAGTTGTATAGCCTAATGACTTGACTTACATGTGTTCTATAAGGATTACCACAATAAATTTAGCTAGCATCCATTATCTCAAATAGATTAAAAATGACTTTTTCTTTGTTTCAGGAAGTTTTAGGATCTGATATCTTAGCCACTTTCATATCATTGTATTTTCTAACCAAACATTATAAGTATATGTGAAAGCTATTTAACTAGGTTTATATATATGTTTATGACTGGCTGCCTTACTGAACTCTTATTAATTCCAATAGATTTTGAATTGAGTTTCTTTTAATTATTTGTGTCATGAAACTATCCAGGAATAATGATAATTTATCTTCTTTTGAAGAGATATATTTTGTTTTCATTTATCTTAATGCATTAAAAATAGCATTAAAATAGTATTAAATAAATAATTGTGTGAACAGTGACCACCTTTTTAGTGTATTTTGTTTTAATGCTATGCCTCAAATGTTTCACCATAATACTATGTGATATTGGCTCTTGGTTGAAGGGAAAAAAACAACTTTTAGAGTAAATCATTCCTGTCAAGAAGTATTGAGTTGAAAACCCAGCTTGCAACTTGCTAGATATGTGATCATAAATAATTTATCTAACCTATGTTTATTTTTAAGGAGGTGATAAATATATCTAGTTCTCATGATTTTTAAGAAGCTTAAAGAGCTAGTGTATATGAAATGCATAAACGTATAATGTTTTGCACATAGTAGGTGAGATACACACACATGCACATGCACTCACACAAACACACTCATACACACGTCTTCATTCTTTTCCACTCTGCTCTTTGTGCCAGCGGGATGAACTTTATAAATTGTGTCAGCCACTCTTTCTGAATCTTTTCTGGTTGTATTTAGTACAATAGGAGACACTAGAAGGTGACAATGGATGGAAGCAGACTGAGTGAGGTCAGTTATTCCTTTGGATCTTTTCTTTCCAAATAGACTAGGTTGTCTGTTTCCTTCTACCGAATGCAGTAGAACTGCCCTTCTACAACTACAGCCCTTTCAAGATATCAAGGATCCCTCCTTTCCCTAGGGCCATCAGGCCTATTATAGTAACAACTTCCTGCTGTACCTGTCCTTGGTTCCAGCTACTTATCCTTCACTCTCCTGTAGATTTCCCTCAACCCTGTCTATATTTCTGTAAATAATCCCTTTATTAAAATCCTCTTAATAATTTCTTCTGAGTGTGTAATCTCCTTCCTTTTTGATGCAATGTGTATGTTGTTCTATGTAAACACATATAACATTTCCAAACTCCCCAGAGTGCTGTACCAGATCCTTACTATTTGGCCCCCTTGTCTTCTATATTGTGCTTTAAACCCCACCTATGCCAAATCACCTGTAGTTCTCTTACTGGGCTGCTGTTTCATGCGCTTGTGCTAATGCTCTTCCCCTTTTTTTGTACCTCTCTCTCCCCATTCACTTTTCAACTTTCTCTGTGAAGCCTTTTCTGATACACCAAGTAAAAGTCTACAATTATCTATTTGAGTCTCTATCGGTAGACATCTATATAAATTATTGTCTTAGTACCAGAATAGGTTTATTTGCATGGCCAAATGTTATACTTTCATTATTAAACTATAATTTCCCTAAAGGGTGGGGACTTGTCTCCTCATCATTGTTCATTCCATGCCTAGCGTGTAGTTTCTAGCATACAGTAGGTACTGAAGAAATGTTTACAGAATAAATTAACCCAGTTATTATTATTAGGAGTTAATTAATATAGTCTATGTTAGACTTGAAATGTTGTGGAAAAGGTTGTAAGCTACAGTGATTCAGAAGTTATGTTTCCTCACTGAGTGAGTGAGCTGTCCAGCCCAATTTGTTGGCCTCTCTGGCATGCAATATGACTGGGGTGGGGGTGGAGAATGTTTTATGCCACACTCATTTTATACATTTCTGTACTTCATTAAGAATGGAGTGAAAATAGGTCTTAAGTGTTTTCACTGCCCTCACATGCTTTTCTTTCTGAGTTGACATTTTGTTTTATAATACTAGGTGAATTTCCATGTGGCTTAAATAGACAGAGATTTACTCTTTTTCTTGATAGAATTGGGGCAGATGGTGGAAGTTTGAGGAAACTTTAATTATTCATTTTTTTAAAGAGTGGTAATCTTCTAATTTCTGGTAGTTATCTGATACCATGTTTTTTTTTTTCTCCAGAGGCCACCTAGTACATAGTAGGAAATTAATAAATATGCATTGACTATTGCACAAGTAAGGTTTCAACATTCTGTTTTTGTTTGTTTGTTTTGTTTTTACAGTGGAAAGTATACTCCAAATAATTATTAGGAGGAAGGGAAATATTTTGTCTTGTAACTCTAATTTTAAACATTCAAAGGTATAATTGGACTATTTTATTTTATTTTTTTTAATTTTTAAAAAATTTTTTTAACATTTATTTATTTTTGAGACAGAGAGAGACAGAGCATGAACGGGGGAGGGTCAGAGAGAGAGAGGGAGACACAGAATCTGAAACAGGCTCCAGGCTCTGAGCTGTCAGCACAGAGCCTGACATGGGGCTTGAACTCACGAACCGCGAGATCATGACCTGAGCCGAAGTTGGATGCTTAACCGACTGAGCCACCCAGGCGCCCCTGGATTTTTTATTTTATAAAAGAGGAAATAATAGTGACCAAAACACAATATTCAATCTCATCAGTTACTAGGGAAATATAAATTATATTTATATAATGAAATACCAGTACATGCCCACCAGATAAAAAACATTAAAAAGTGGAAAAATACAGTATTTTGGCAAGAATGTGGCATTATTATGTACTGATTTTGAGAGTACAAATATTGCACATATATGTACCAAGAGGCATTTATAAGATTATTCACAATAGCATTTTTCTTGGTAGAAATGTTGTAAACCTTCTAAGTGTCCAGTAACAGTAGAATGGATATAAATGGTAGCATAACCACATAATGGAACAAAATATTATAGTGACTGAATGGACATTCATTACCATTAATCTGATTTACAGAAAGCCAGTCTCCATATTGACTTTCACATGTCAGTGACCTTTATGTGTCAGGGTGGGTGGATGAGCTTTCTCTTGAGGAAGCAACAATGATATTAATAACAAGAAAGACTTTTATTTTCTAAAACATAAATGAGACATGAGATAATCTACACAGTATATTTGAAACAATGTCTTTACTTTAAAGTTGAAATTAGCCAGTGGTTTATATTTGAAATTTGGTTTATCAAATATGGAGTTAGTATTCCTAATAAGTATGTCTCTTTGTTTACATTTCCTAGTATACACACAATAATCCCTGTAACCTATTCTAGTGTTTATGTTTGTAAATGTCATGCTTTTTATTTTAGCAACCTATGTTATGATTATAGCTCTCTATATAGCAAATAAATATTCTTTTGTAGAAAAAGTGCAATCTATACCACAGCCTAGGTGTTACATTGTAACTTTTCATGTAACTTTTCATCTTTTTTTCATTTAGAGAAATGTTAAGATTATATTTTCAAATCAATTCAAATTTTGACTCTATCAGTAAGTAATTAATTCACAAAATCAGATTAAAAATCAGGTCATGTTCTCCCTTTGTAGTCTTTATTGTCTTTATTATTAATCACTGAAGAACAAGAGTATTTGTTTTCTTGTGTATTTGTAATATAGGAAATATATTTTGCCTTAGTTTAAATAAGAAAATGTCAGGATGAAAACTATAATAAATAACATTGAGTATCTAATTTTAAATGATTACTCTCCTAGAAATATTTCTTAATAAAAAGATATTTCATATAAATTAGCTCTTCAATATAGATATTGGAAGTAACGTGTCTCCATAGAGGAGGTCCCATGGGGTGTGTGCTTTTAAGGTCATTTTCTGTGCTAAAGGCTAGGTATGGTCTCAAAGCTTCAGCTTGGACCACCTACACTCTCCTTCCCAAGTTAACCGCCATTTTTTACAGAGCACCAAGGTAATATAAGAGCAATGTGGTGACATGCTAGATTCTTCCAATGTTGTTGAAAAATGTAACAACTTATGGTGCTTGAAAGAAAAATCTTTTTGATTGAATTGCTTTACTTATAATAAACAGTTGTGCTTCCATAAACACAGATTACTCAATTTTTGCTATTTTAAGTGATTTTGATACTTATAAGCTCTAAAAGGTAGATTTATCAACAGCTTTAAAGTATTTGCTTTTCTTTTCTCCTGCAATTACCTTTTTTGTATTCTCTTCACACTTGGGACTAGAATTTGTAACACTTGGAAATTTATTACTTTAAAAAAATGAAACAAATCTAACAATTTATCAAGAAAAATTACTTTGGGGGTGGTATGCTGAGTAGTAGTTCCCTGACCCCCAAGGTGACTATTTCCCTGGCTGTGAGCAGTGTTGCTTACTGCTGGCTCTCACCTGCCAATTCTTAACAAGTGAACTATCCAGCCCAAGCTTGTGCCCCATCTCTGGTATGCAATGATTAGGGGAGTGTTGGGGAATATTTTAAGTCATATTGACTTTATACATTTCTCTACTTCCTTAGTGAATGTCTAGCTCACTGCTCAACACTTGTATCTCAATATGGATTTATTTTCAGATTTTAAACACATTTTGAAAAAGTGTAAGAAGTTAATTAATTTTGTGGTGACTGGGTGGCTCAATTGGTTAAGCATCTTGATTTCAGCTCAGATCATGATCTCATGGTTCATGACACTGAGCCCTGCATCAGGCTCTACACTGACCATGCGATGCCTGCTTGGGATTCTCATGCTCTCTCTCTCTCTGTCCCTCTCTGGCTTGTGTGTTCTCTCTCTCTCAAAAAAAAAAAAAAAAAAAAAAAAAAAGTTCATTAATTTAGATACAACACCAAAGACATGATCCAAGAAAGAAAATTCTTATCTGAGAAAGATAATAGAACTGGACTGGACACCTACATGCAAAAGAATGAAACTAGACCACTTTCTTATACCGTACACACAAATAAATTCAAAATGGTTTGAAGACCTAAATGTGAAACCTGAAACAATAAAACTCCTAGAAAGAAACAGTGGCCTTGGCAACATTTTTCTAGATATGTCTTCGGAGGCAAGGGAACTAAAAGCAAAATAAACTGTTAGGACTATATCAAAATTAAAAGCTTTTGCACAGTGAAGGAAACCAACAAAATAGGCAATGTACTGAATGGGAGAAGATATTTGCAAATAATATATTTGATAAGGAGTTAGTATGTAAGCTATATAAAGAACTTAACACAATTCAACACCAAAAAACCAATATGATTAAAAAATGTGCCAAGGATTTGAATAGAGATTTTTCCAAAGAAGACATATAGTTAGCCAATAGACACATGAAAAGATGCTCAGCATCACTAATCATCAGGAAAATGCAAATCAAAACCATAATGAGATATAACCTTATGCTTGTCAGGATGTCTAGGATAAAAAAGACAAGAAATAACAAATGTTGAGGAGGATGTGGAGAAAAAGGAACCCTTGTGCACTGTTGGTGGGAATGCAAATTGGTGCAACCACTGTGGAAAACGGTATGAAAGTTCCTCAAAAAATTGAAAATAGAAATACCATATGATCCAGTAATCTTACTACTAGGTATTTACCCAAAGGAAACAAAACCACTGATTCAAAAGATATATGCGCCCCTATGTTTATTGCAGCATTTATTACAATACCCAAGATATGGAGGCACCCCAAGTGCTTATTGACAGATGAATGGATAAAAAAGATGTGGTATATATACACAATAGAATATTATTCAGCCATAAATACTAATGAAATCTTGGCATTTGCAACAACATGGATAGACCCAGAGAGTATTATACTAAGTGAAGTAAGTCAGACAGACAAAGACAAATACCATACAATTTCATTTATGTGTGGAATCTTAAAAACAAAACAAAACAAACAAACCAGACTCTTAAATACAGAGAACAAACTGGTGGCTGCTTTAGGAGAGGAAGGTGGGGGGCATGGATGAAATAGGTGAAGGGGATTAGAGGTACAAACTTCCAGTTATAAAGTAAGTAAGTCATGGAGATGAAAAATACAACATTGAGAATATTGTCAATAATATTGTAATAACATTGCATGGTAACAGACAGTGACTACACTTATTGTTGTAAGCACTAATGTATTGTTGAATCAATATATTGACACCCGAAACTAATATAACATTGTATGTTAATTATGCTTTAATTAAAAAAGAGGCTTCTCTGAGAAAGTCAGTATCAAGAGAATGAGAAGACAAGTCACTGACTGGGAGAAAATATTTGCAAAAGACACATCTGATAAAGGACCATAATCCAAAATATACAAAAAACTCTAAAATTCAACAATAAGAAAACAAACAAATAGATTTTAAAAAGAAGCCAAAGACCTTGACACCTCACCAAGAAGATATACATACTGCAAATATGTATATGAAAAGATGGCTCCACATCCTATATCAGAGAAATGCAAAACGACGGTAAGATATCACTACACACCTATTAGAATGGCCAAAATCCAGAACACTGACAACAGGAAATGTTGACGAGGATGTGAAATGATAGGAATTCTCATTCACTGCTACTGGGAATGCAAAATGGTAAAACCACTTTGGAAGATAGTTTGGTGGTTTCTTACAAAACTCAACAAACTTGTAACCATACCATCCAGCAATTGTGCTCCTTGGTGTCAAAGGAGATGAAAACTTATGTCCACACAAAACCCCATACAGGGATGATTACAGTAGTTTTACTGATCATTGTCAAAACCTGGAAGCAACAAAGATGTCTCTCACTCTGTGAATGAATAAATTATAGTACATCCAGACAACTGAATGTTATTCAGTGCTATAAAAAAATGAGCTATCAAGCCATGAAAAGACATGGAGAAAACTTAAATGCTCATTACTAAGTGAAAAGAAGCCAATATAAAAGGCTACATACTGTATGATTCCAACTATACAGGATTCTAAAAAATACAAAACTAAGGATAGAGTAAAAAGATCAGTCATTGCCAAGGGTTGGTCAGTGGGGAGGGGTTAACAGGTGGAACACAGAGGATGTTTAAGGCAGTGAAAATATTCTGTATGATACCATAATGATGAATATATGTCATGATATGCTTGTCCCAACATAGAATGTACACCAAGAGTGAGCTCTAATATAAAGTATGGACTTTGGGTGATTATGAAGTGTCAGTATGGGTTCATTAATTTTAATAAATGTACCACTGTGGTGGGAGATGTTGATAATGCGTAGGGGCAGGGGTAATATGGAAAATACCTGTACTTTCCTGTTAATTTTGCTGTGAACCTAAAACTTCTCTAAAAAAATAAAGTCTCTTAAAAAAGTTCACTAGGCGAATACACAGTTAACATGCTACAGTAAGTTAAAATTAATATATGGTAGAGTTTATGTTCGAGTTAAAATTTATTTTAATAGCCTTGTAAATGACTTCTGTCATATGTATTATGGAATCATTAAGAGCCTAAAGGGATTGTTTAAATTTTTTTGGTTATACTTTACTGTGTTTTATGGGGCAAATTATTTGCTGCAGTGTTATTAAGGGATTTGATAAGATCTCGGGATATAAGCTAATAACAGTTGACATTTATTGAGCTTTACCTTTGTTATTGCTTTTAATATTCACAACAATCTAATTAGTTGGGGTTTTTTATTTGCCCCTATTTTAAAAGATAAAGAAACTGGGATTTGGATCTGGGACTTGGAACTGGGACCTTAGATCTAGGACTTAAATTCAGATAGTCTGATAGCAAAGCCTCTGTACTCAACCTCTACAATATATGTGCTTGAATATTAGTGATATGCAGAACTTTTACACACATAAGCTTACTATTTTCTGAAAGGATTGGTATTTATTTCTTAAATGTTTATAGATTTCACTGTAGAAGATACCTGTGCATGGAGTTTTCTTTAAGGGTGATTTTTAATTACAATTTAAATTTCTGTAATTGATAAGAGGTTATTCAAAATTTCTATTTCTTCTTTGTCAGGTTTATTAATTCATGATTTACCACAAATCTGTCCTTGAACTCAAAGTTATCAAATTTGTAGACATAACATTGTAATATTCACTTATTATTCTTTTAAGGTCTATGGAATCTAAATTGATATCCTCTCTTTCATTTCTGAATTGGTAATTTGTGTCTTTTTTCCCCCCTGATCAATATAGCTAGAAGTTTATCAACTTTCAGAACCAGAAACTGTGCTAGTGTTTGATATATAATTACTAGGTTACTTGAGGATATAGTGGTGAGAAAGCAGACATATTGTCTACTTCCATAGAAATTACAGTATCACAAAGCAGTTAGACAATAAGCAAATAAAAATGTAAATAGATAGTATGACTTCTGTTAAATTCCATGAATTAAGTAAACAGGGTGTTTTGATAGTGAATAATAACAGGAGTGAAGCATGGGGTTTAAGGGCTACATATAGTAGTAAAGAAAGCATCCTTAAGCTAAAATCTGAAGGGTGATAAAGAGCTTGCTTTGTGAATGGCAAAATGAAGGTTGCTCTAGATTGGAGAGAACAACTTGTGTTAGAGTCTCTAGTTTAGAATGTTAAAGTAACTGAAGAGAGGTCAGTAGGGATTGGTGAGGATGCAAGTGGAACAGTAAGTTTGGATATTGAGGCAGGGTTTAGCTCAAGCAAGGATTTATGGACAATTGTAGGAAACAGTTCCTGACTTTCTGTGTTTGACTTATTTCAGTTGGCAGTATACCTTCTAGGTTCATCCATGTTGTTGCAAATGGCAAGACTTCACTCTTTTATAACTGAGTAATATTCCATTGTGTATATATACCACATATACATTAATCTATCATTTATTACGGTGTTATTTGTAATAGCCAAAATATGGATTCCAAATTTCATAACCATGCTTATGTTTAGATGACACTCGTGTGAAAGATGAATTGGAGAGGAACAGAAGTAGAGATATTCTTCTTGTCAGGATCCCTGATGGCTTCCTATTTCTTGTCAAATAAGTCTATACTGCTGTTGCTATTGAGGTCCTCCATGATCTCCACTCATAATCCCAGTCTACTTTATTTTTCCTTATTCCTCCAAGGACAAAGCCCATCTCTCCTGCTGATTCCTAATTGGTAATTTGGCTTCTATTATCTAAAACATCAATTGTCTCTGTTTTTTTTTTTAACTTTTTAATCAAACAAATACTTAGTTCTATTCAGGAAGCTTTTTTGCTTTTTTGTAGTTTCAAGTTTGTTTTAAATTCCAGTTAGTTAACAGACAGCGTAATATTGTTTTCAGGTAGAGAATTTAGTGATTCGTTACTTACATATAACACGCATTGCTCATCACAAGTGCCCATCTTAATCCCCATCATCTATTTAACCTATACCCCCCACTGACCTCCCCTCCATCAAACCTCAGTTTGCTCTCTAAAGAGTCTATATTATGGTTTGCTTCTCTACTTTTCCCCCACTATGTTTATCTGTTTTGTTTCTTAAATTTCACATATGAGTGAAATCATATGGTATTTATCTTTCTCTTTCTCTTATATATATATTTCTCTCATACACACACACATATATATGCCACAACTTTTTAAGAAAATATTTTTTAATGTTTATTTTTTATATTGGAGAGACAGAGACAGAGCGTGAGCAGGGGAGGGGCAGAGAGAGAGGGAGATACAGAACCCGAAGCAGGATCCAGGCTCCAAGCTGTCAGCACCACAGAGGCTGACACAGGTCTCAAATTCATGGACTACAACATCATTACCTGAACTGAAATTGGATGCTTAACTGACTGAGCCACCCAGGTGCTCCCCACAACTTCTTCATCCGTTCATTAGTTGATGGACATTTGGACTGTTCCCAGAATTTGACTATTGTTGATAATGTTGCTATAAACATTGGGTTGCATGTATCCCATTGAGTCTGTAGTTTTGTATGGAAAGCTTTTCTAGAGGGGCGCCTGGGTGTCTCAGTTGGTTAAGCACCTGACTTTGGCTCAGGTCATGATCTCACTGTCTGTGGGTTTGAGCCCCACATCAGGCTCTGTGCTGACAGCTCAGAGCCTGGAGCCTGCTTCAGATTCTGTGTCTCCCCCTCTTTTTGTCCCTTCCCCATTCACATTCCGTCTCTCTCTCAAATATAAGTAAACATTAAAAAAGAATTTTATTTATTTACTTATTTTTTCTTTTTTTTTCTTTTTTTTTTAATATATGAAATTTATTGTCAAATTGGTTTCCATACAACACCCAGTGCTCATCCCAAAAGGTGCCCTCCTCAATACCCATCACCCACCCTCCCCTCCCTCCCACCCCCCATCACCCCTCAGTTTGTTCTCAGTTTAAAAAAGAATTTTAAAAAAGAAAGCTTTTCTAGGGATTTCCTAAGCCCATTTTATCTCACTCTACCTCTCCTTTCTTGAGTGCAGCTCATGATTTGGGCTTATATGTGCTTCTGTTCCATGTTTCTTATGTTTCACCAGGATTATAAACTTCTTGAGAAGAAAAATCATGGCTTCCTACCAAGTGTTTATTTAGTGTTAAGAATGCTCAAAAGCATAAGAAACACGTTGATTAATTGATACAAATATCAATAGCATTGCCAATTCCACCTGAACACAAGCTAGTGCAAAAACCAATTTATAAACCACAAAAATGCTTTCAATAGGATTTCACATTGCTTTTTAATAGTTATACATGAATTATTTGTATCTTAAAACATTTTATAAGTAGACAAAATATTTATAAAGTTCTGTTTTCAGTTTTTAAATCAAATATATTTTCTAACTTTGAGCAGAAAGATGTGATCTATTTTAAGTAATTAGTTATGAAATTGGACTGGGAGTGTGTATTAAGCAGAACTGTTGCATGTCACAGAATTGACACAATGAAAACATAATGATGTTACAGCTTAGACATTTTTGTATTCTCTGTTGTCGGAGACTCCTTGTTTTATAATTAATACAGAGCCACAGCTGAAATTTTCATCCTAGCTAAATTTCACACTTGGTACCTTTAATATGGATTACATAATATAATTAAGAGCCACAAACCTTTTTTTTTCCTTTCTGAGTATTAAAGTGACTTATTTATTTATTTATTTATTTATTTATTTTTAATTTATTTTTAAAATTTACATCCAAGTTAATTAGCATATAGTGCAACAATGATTTCAAGAGTAGATTCCTTAATGCCCCTTACCCACTTAGACCATCCCCCCTCCCACAACCCCTCCAGTAACCCTCTGTTTGTTCTCCATATTTAAGAGTCTCTTATGTTTTGTCCCCCTCCCTGTTTTTATATTATTTTTGCTTCCCTTCTCTTATGTTCATCTCTTTTGTATCTTAAAGTCCTCATATGAGTGAAGTCCTATGATATTTGTCTTTCTCTGACTAATTTAGCTTAGCATAATACCCTTTAGTTCCATCCACGTACTTGCAAATGGCAAGATTTCATTCTTTTTGATTGCTGGGTAATACTCCATTGTATATACATAGACCACATCTTCTTTATCCATTCATCCATTGATGGACATTTGGGCTCTTTCCATATTTTGGCTATTGTTTATAGTGCTGCTATGAACATTGGGGTGCATGTGCCCCTTTGAAACAGAATACCTGTATCTCTTGGATAAATATCTAGTAGTGCAATTGCTGGGTCGTGGGATAGTTCTATTTTTAATTGTTTGAGGAACCTCCATACTGTTTTCCAGAGTGGCTACACCAACTTGCATTCCCACCAGCAGTGCAAAAGAGATCCTCTTTCTCTGCATCCTCACTAACATCTGTTGTTGCCTGAGTTGTTAACATTAGCCATTCTGACAGGTGTGAGGTGGTATCTCATTGTGGTTTTTATTTGTATTTCCCTGATGATGAGTGGTGTTGAGCCTTTTTTCATGTGTTGGTTGGCCATCTGGATGTCTTCCTTGGAGAAGTGTCTATTCATGTCTTTTGCCCATTTCTTCACTGGATTATTTGTTTTTTTGGTGTTGAGTTTGGTAAGTTATTTATAGATTTTGTATTTCAAGTGACATATTTAGAGGATACTATTTGCATTAAACCAAAAATTATGAAAATTCTTTTCATAAAACACCTAATACACACTTCAGAAAAATCCAGATAGTGCAAATCCAACCTCTTGGGCATTGTTGCTGTTTCATCTTATTCTTCAATCCTCTAGAACACTATATTAAGAGGAAGTTATCTTACGACATTGCCTTGGAAATGTGATTAGGTTACACTCAATTTGTCAATATTTACAACACTTTGGTTGGTTATTTCAAACTTTTAGTCCTCCTTGAATAGGATTAAGCCATTAGTCACCAAAGGGGCTTCATTATTCTGTGAAGGGATGGTTAGAGAAATGTTAGCTCTGATGCCATTTTCCACCTTGACATGAAATGAGGCCTGCAGAGGTGGAGGAGAGTCACTGACTCCTGATGACCTCTCCTCAGGCCTGGTGTGATGGAGCTTGTGTGAGCAAATGGAGACAGCAGGTGTGTTCTAATATGGCATTTACTGTAATACCCTCAAGGTCCTCCAAGAAGTCACAGCTAGGAGGGTTTATAGTTAATCTCCCAGCTTACTTAACCTCCTGACTCTGAAGTTCCCTTCAACCCAGGGGTGGCTATTCTCTGAGTGGGTCCTAATCTTTCTTGGTGGAGAAGTTGTGATTGCTTTCCAATATGGCTTCTCCACCAAGAGCAGCTCCTTAATTAAGAGAAGCTCAGGAACAAAAGCAGTTGATAGAATTTAATGTTCCTTGTTTAAGCAGATTCCTTTTCCTCAAGTGCTGCGAGTAAGCCCAGAGTGCATTCAAGATTCCTTTCCTACATATTCACATTACAACACAAAGGCAAATATATTCCATAAATACTGAGTAGATACAGTCGATCCTTGTTATCTGCGATAATTATGCTCTGTTAGTCGTTGTCAATACTGACCACTGCTCATAGGGGAAATACATGGGTAAGCCTCTGTACTTGAAAGCCTGTACTCACAACATTTTCCTGAACTGATCAATATATGTCCTTTTTTTAAGTCAGATCCTTGTAGAGACATTTTTTTAAAATATATTTTTGATTCATTAACACTGAATTCATGGCCATCAGCACTATAACTCATGCCTGAATGAAGCATATCTAACACATGTATTTTCTCTGTAAGGCATATCACAGCCCTCTTATGCTTAGGAACACCAGATAGCACTTCAGCACTTTATCTGGGTGACATTTTACACTGTGAAATCAGCAAAAAGCACAAAAATGTGGAAAACACAGCACTAAGTAAACCTTGAGAAGGGCACTTTCTTATAATTATGAAAGCTGAATAAAGCAGAATGTTGCCTTGTTCAACTTCAGCTGGGGTCATGAATGTTGGGAGACTCAGGTATTTTGCCTTTCTGCATGTCTATGAATCACCATGAAACTACCATGAGTATTGCTTTTGGGTTTACAAATAAATTTTAGTGAGTAGGTGAACTAAAAAATACAGAATGTATGAATGATGAGGATCAACAGTATATCACTGGCCCCATGTTTAATTTTGTATTTACTGTACTTGAAACCCTCTGAATGGATTGCAAGTGCACATTTTTAGAGCAGGCTCAATACTGAAACAGCAACTAGTGTGGGACTCTTCCAACCAGTTCTTATACACTTTCACCTATACCTAGGCCGATTTCTATTTGAAGATGAGTCTTGCTTTCTCCTGGATCTTCAAAGCTTCCCACAATCTATCCCTGTGTAACTGTTTTTGATTGGAGAATGATTTGATGAATCTGTAAAACGGAAAACAACTTTTCCATTCCATTCCTGGCCTTCATGCCCACTATCTGTGGAAGTTTCAGTCATTTTTAATCACAAGAGCTATCTTTTTTCAATAATAAAATGTCCCTATCATTGAAATAATCAACTCTCTGAACATCATTCCCAATTGAAGTCTGCTTTTAGATGAGTGACTGAAGCGTAAAGAGGGTGGCACGTTTTAGGCTCCTTTTTGCTTTTATTGACTACCTCTTTTTTTAAAAAGATTTTATTTTTGAGTAATCTGTACATCCAATGTGGGACTCAAACTCATGATCCCGAGATCAAGAGCCACATGCTCCACTGACTGAGGCAGCCAGGCGCCCATATTGATTACCTCTTCTGCCTTTTCTCTCTCATACCAAAGTTAAAGTTATATGAATCTCAGGTCCAGGGGAAGAGGGGATTAGGGGGAAATACAGTCTTGGGTGACTAGGATTCTACTTATCTGGACTTGTCTTCTGGTTTGGCAACTTCTCTATGGTAATAAGTTCCTTTTGGAGCTCTTGTGGTTTTCTCAGATATTTGGCTACTGAGAACTTCCATATGAAGTTACAATAATGTAGGCAATTCCTCTATTAACTTTCTGTTGTTGTTTCCAAATTTTAGTCAAGCTTCTTGCCCCTCTACCTGAGGCAGAGCTCTTGACTCCTGGCTGATACCTTTCTAAGGGTTTTCTTACTATATGAAAAAAAAAATCATGTTTTTTTTTAAGTTTTAATTTTTCAAGTTTTTTAAACAAATGAAACATTTGAAAAATATTTATTTATTGAGACAGAGAGAGACAGACAGACAGAGAGCATGAGCTGGGGAGGAGCAAAGAGACAGGGGGAAGGAATCCTAAGTAGGCTCTATACTGACAGACACAGGCTCAATCTCACATACCATGAGACCATGATCTGAGCTGAAACCAAGAGTCAGACACTCAACTAAATGAGCCACCCAGGCACCCCTAAGTTTTCATTTTAATTCCAATATAGTTAACAACAGTGTTATATTACCTTCAAGTATACAATATAGTGTTTCAACACTTCCATACATCACTTGGTGCTCATCACAAGTGCACTTTTTAAACCTGCTTAACTCATACTCATACCCACCTCCCTTCTAAGCATCAGTTTGTTCTCCATAGCTTAGAGTCTGTATCTTGGTTTGTTCTCTTTCACCACCCCCACCTTTACTCATTTCTTTTGTTTCTTAAATTCCACATATGAGTGAGATCATGTGGTAATTGTCTTTCTCTGACTGACTTAATTTAGCATAATACTCTCTAGCTCCATCCATGTTGTTGCAAATGGCAAGATTTCATTCTTTTTGATGGCTGAATAATATTCCATTGTGTGTGTATATATATGCCATATCTTCTTTAGTGTTTATTTATTTTTGAGAGAGAGAGAGAGAGCAGGGGAGGGGCAGAAAGAGAGGGGTACAGAGGATCTGTAGCAGGCTCCGTGCTAACAGCAGTGAGGCTGATGGGGACTCAGACTCACAAACCATGAGATCATGACCTGAGCTGAAGTCAGACACTTAACTGACTGAGCCACCTAGGTGCCCCAATATACCAAATTGTCTTTATCCATTCATCAGTTGATGGACATTTGGGTTGCTTTCATATCTTGGCTACTGTAAATAATGCTGTTATAAACATAGGGGTACATGTATCCCTTTGAATGAGTGTTTTTGTGTTATTCAGATAAATACCCAGTAATGTGATTGTTGGATAGTAGAGTAGTCTATTTTTAACTTTTCGAGGAACTTCCATACTGTTTTCCAGAGTGACTATACCAGAAAAATCATGTGTTCTTTATTACAAAGCACAACTTACTCTCCAGAGTTATTTGGTTCCTTTGTGTTTGCCCTAGCCCCAGGTTGAGAGCATAGCCTCTTGCTTTTAGGTTTCTTAAGCACATATCAGGGACCAATTCCTTACTCCCTCAAACTTCAGAAGACACATATAAAACTCTAGATCTTTTGAAGTCCTTTTCACTTGGCTTGAGGTGAAAGTGGATATTTTCTCCCCTTACCTATGGTGGAGAGAAAGCCACAAATACTCCAGTGATGCTGTTGAAATCATCTGTTTCATTCTGTTACTGATTATACATGGACATTAGCCCTCCGTGTGAGAACCACAGCACAATTACTTAATATGTTATATCTGTGAATTATACAACCTTGCTTTGCAATGTGGCACCTATTATTTTGTTAGCTTAGCCTAAATTTTATCATTCTTTCATTTTTGTTTACCAGGAAAAGCTTTTGGGTGCTGTAGTCATCAAATATTCTTTTAATTCTTTATTTTTCTATTTCATAAGGGAGGTAGTATGTTAATGTATGGTCTCTGAAGGAAGACAGGTCTCTAGATTCAAGTGGAACATTGCACAAATTTTATAATCTCATTATATTAGTTTTCTCAGGTGCAAAGTTTGGTGACTAATAGGACCCTCCTCATAATGTTGTGAAGATAAATTAGCACTTGAAAACATTTAGAACAGGCTTATCACATGGTAGTCACCCAAGAAATATACTCAAGTATATTTTCCAATTGCTTTTATATTTGAGTAACCTCTTAGCTTGTATAATAATCTTGGATTTCACTTTTATTTTTTTAGAACTTATTACCATTGTTTCATCATCTGATGGCATTTATTGTTTCTTTGTAGAAATTTAACATCACCCTGTTCATTTTTCTCTTTTGTGGGTAATTTGTTCTTCTTGCCTATATTCTAGAATAATTCTTTATCTTTGAAGTTCTTTAATAGAACTAGGGTAGTTCTGTAATCTGCACGTATTAGTGTTCTCTAGAGAAACACAACTAACAGGATCTGTAAAAAGAGATTTACTATAAGGAATCAGCTTATGCAATTATGGAGGCTGGGAAGTCCCATGATCTCTGTCTACAAGCTGGAGAACCAAGAAAGCCAATGGTATAATTCAGTCTGAGTCTGATGGCCAGAGAAACAGGAGCATCCCGGACAGGAGGAGATCAATGTCCCAGCTTAAGCAGTCAGGGGTGAAGGGGGGAATTCCTTACCCCTCTGCTTTTTGTTTTATTCAGGCCTTGAACAGATTGAATGGCGCCCACCCACACTGGGGAGGGCAATCAACTGAGTCCATAGATTCAGGTGTTAATTTCATCTAGAAACTCAGACATACCCAGAAAGAATATTTAATCTGGGTACCATGTGGTTTGTCAAGGTGACACATACAGTGAACTATCACATTACTATTCTTTCAGTCTTCATAATTCTTCATTTTAAGATTTTTTTTGTTTTGTTTTTTTTTTTTTTACATTTTATCTGTTCCTTGTGTTGTGTTATTTTTCTGGTTGAGTTATTCATGTTCCTTCAGTTTTCGTTTCCTTTCTGGAGGAGGAGGATTTGTAGCTCCATACTACCTGTATAAGTGCCACATTATTTCTTTTCCTTTGACTTTGTGTGAGCAGATGAGATAAAGTGGTATATTTGTGCTCTGAGTGTGTGTGTGTGTGTGTGTGTGTGTGTGTTTGTCTGTGTGTGTGTGTGTGTGTGTGTGTGTGTGTATATATATATATGTCTTTTTATACTGTACCTGAGGCCAGTTGTTCTTTCCAATGAGCTAAAGTTTAAGACCTGGTTATTTTATTTATTTATAGACACTTTTTCTATAGCCTGGGAACATATGGAAATGTGGTAAGCTCAGCTGAGGGAATGTTCAGTCTTTGTTTTTGTTAGAATGTTTTTTTAACTTAGAATCTGTTTTACATTCTGGGATTTTTTGAATGTCCTTTAACTGCAGTTCAGTGTATTTAGTTGGGGAGATATTTCCCATTTCCATTGTGGAGTATATCAAGGTTCCAGGTTTTAATTTAGTGACTATTAATGAAAACTTAAATTCTTTAAGAAGTCACCTCCATGTTTCATTTTGTCTATTTTAACTGTTATTCTAAGTGATCATTTATAAATGTCTTTTGTACGAAGTAAAAGAAGACATCCTCTCAGTTTCTTTATTCCAATATTTGGGGTAATAACAGAATTCTCCAAATTTTGTCATTTGCTGATATGGGTTATGGAGAGTAGAGTCAGAAGTAGGAGACTCCACTCTGTGCCATTGCACTTCATTCTGCTGTAGAGACTTCATTTAATTTGATGGAAATTCACATATAAATTGTTTAGTACTCTTTTTTATCTCTCATGTCTTACATCTAATCCAATCTATCTATTCTGCTGAGATGAGCTTCAAAATACAGTATGTTTAGAATCCAGCCACTTTCCTCTAATGCTGCTGACAGAACTAATCAAAGACACCATCATCTCTCTCCTGATTCATTGTCATAGCCTCCTAACTGACCTTGGCTTCTGCTCTTCATCTCCTAACTACTGTTAGGAGTTGCTGACTCTTAACTACTGTTGCCAAAATTGTCCTTTAAAAATAGTAATTGGGGCACCTGGGTAGCTCCTTTAGTTAAGTGTCCACCTCTTGGTTTTGGCTCAGGTTATGATCTCATGGCTTCATGGATTCAAGCCCTGCAGATTCTCTCTCTTTTCTTCTCTTTCTGCCCCTCCCCCACTCACGCTGTCTTTGTCTGTCTCAAAACAAATTAATAAACATAAAAAAAATAGTAATCAGGTCATGTCTTTTCCTGTGCTGCAATTCCTGGGTGGTAAAAGCCAGAGTCTTTTCAATATCCCACAAAGTGGTACATGATTTTTCCTCCCCCCACCACTTTAAACTCCATCTCTTAGTAATAATTCCATCATTCATTCTATTCCAGTCACATGGTCCCCTTGCTGTTTCTCACAATGCCAAATATATTCTCTTCTTTGCTTTTGATTCTTACCTATCCGCAAACCCTTCTGTCAGATGTCCTCACGCTAACTCCTCATTTAAACCTTTGCTCAAATGTTGCCTTTTTTTTTTTTAAATATTGAAATTTATTGTCAAACTGGTTTCCATACAACACCCAATTCTGGAGCTCTTAGTAATATTTCCATCATTCATTCTTTTCC
>NC_064812.1:48087263-48103838 GCF_023721935.1 Panthera uncia | reverse complement strand
TTATGCTTTGGCTCTCTCCCACTCTAACCTCTTTTTTTTTTTTTCCTTCCCCTCCCCCATGGGTTTCTGTTAAGTTTCTCAGGATCCACATAAGAGTGAAAACATATGGTATCTGTCTTTCTCTGTATGGCTTATTTCACTTAGCATCACACTCTCCAGTTACCCAAGGGATACAGGACTACTGATGCATAGGGGCACTTGTACCCCAATGTTTATAGCAGCATTCTCAACAATAGCCAAATTGTGGAAAAAGCCTAAATGTCCATCAACTGATGAATGGATAAAGAAATTGTGGTTTATATACACAATGGAGTACTACGTGGCAAGGAGAAAGAATGAAATATGGCCCTTTGTAGCAACGTGGATGGAAATGTTGCCTTTTTAATAAAGCCTTTTTAATTCAAGCTTACAACTTATTCTCACTCTGCTTTCTTCATCCTCCTTATGCTGATGTATTTTTTTGCTTTTTCCATAACACTTATTACCATTTAACATGTTATATAATTTGTTTAATTATGCTTATTGTTTGTCCATATACTCTTTCTAAAATGTAAGTTCCATGAACACAAACATCTGTGTCTATCTTGTTTGTTATTGTATTCTAAGTGCCTCGACATGTGTCTGGCAGGTATTATGTGTACAAGAAAATATTCATTGACTATTTTAAGTGGTTAATCATCTCTTTCTTAAGACAGATGATAGGAAAGTGAAATTCAGACACCTTTTTCCTTGAAGCAATTACTAGCTCATGCCCATGCAACTTGGCTGAGGGCACAACTCTCTCCTTTTCTGATCTTCATTCTGGACAGAGTCCTGATTTGTTTAAATGTTTGGAAAAAAAGAGACACTGAACATCAGAGATCAGAAGGATAGTGTAAAAGGGCACCTGGGTGGCTCAGTTGGTTAAGCTTCTGACTTTGGCTCAGGTCATGATCTCACGGCTCCTGAGTTCCAGCCCCGCATCAGGCTTCTGTGCTGACAGCTTAGAACCTGGAGCCTGCTTTGGATTCTGTGTCTCCCTCTCTCTCTCCTCCTCCCCCACTTGTACTCTCTCTCTCTCTCTCTCAAAAATAAACATTAAAAAAAGTTTAAAAAAGGACGGAAAATGTAAAAAAAAAATCTCATTACTTAATATTATCTAATGCAGAAATAAAAGGATATGTTGAAAAGCATTTCATGATTGTTACATGTTCTGTGGTTCTTGGTATTTTAAAATATTTGTCTCACAACTTTTAAAAATGACTAATTAATTGATTAAAAAGAAAGGAGTGTAGGGCACCTGCTGGCTCTGTCAGTAGAACATGTGACTCTTGATCTCAGGATCGTAAGTTTAAGTTCCACGTTGGACATACAGTTTACTTAAAAAATAGAAGGGAGTGATTACTTATTTTGCAATATCTTAAAATATGTGAATTATCAGAATATGAGATTACCTATTATTGTATCATGGTAATGATAAAAAACAGGCAGTATAGTTTGGAAGGAGCAGTTTAGGGGTTGGGTAGATCCTAGTACAAATTGTCCTTCTGCTGCCACTTAATTGCTATGTGTGCTTTGGCAAATTACTAAAATGGTGAATTTTTGTGGCCTTTATTTGCCAAGTAGGAGAATAAAAAAAAACAACTTACAGTCAAAAGAAAAACAAATAATTTTATCTGGAAAAGAGAAATCACTTTATAAAAAAAAAATTTGGAGTTTAATTTAGGGAACTGATAACTCCCATCTTCATTGCAGTATTATTCACAATAGTTAAGATATGGAAACAATCAACATGTCCATCAATAGATGAATGAATAAAGAAAATGTAGTATGTTCATGCAATGGAATATTATTCTGCCTTAAAAAGGAAGGAAATCTGCATTTACTACAACATGTATGAGCTTGAAAGACATTATGATAAGTGAAAAAGGCCAGACAGGAAAGAACAAATGCTACATGATTTCATTTATATTAGGAATCTTAAATAATAAAACTCATAAAAGCAGAGAGTAGAATGGTGGCTACCAGGACCTGGGAGAGAGGGAATCAGGGAGATGTTTGTTAAGGTGTACATGTTTCACTTATACAAGCTTATTAAGTCTTGGAGACCGACAGTACAGCATAATGCATATAGTTAACATTACTATATTTATTGAAGGTATCTCCTATGTTAAATGTTCTTATAAAAAATAAATAAAAGAGTGAGGGGGGAAACATTTTGAGGTGATGTTAAATTTACTACATTGTATATGGTGATGGTTTCATGGCTGTATACTGAAAACTCATCAAGATGTATATATTAAATATGTACATCTTTTTTATGTTGATTATAACTCAATAAAAAAATTACGACTCTTAAATATTCAAAAAGAAAGGCTTGGGTCACCAAAGCTATACCTTGTGCTAATAAAAAGGAAGATTTGAAATGATTTAATTTACTTAATGTTGTTTCTAGTTAAAACATGGTAGGACGGCTGGGTGATAGTGTATTGACTGCTATTACTCATGTCAGAACAAAATGTTAATTCCATAATTTCTATCCACATTTTTGACACTTTAACTTGCTTATTTATTGAGGGATAGACATGTATTTCTCTTATTCTCATAATTGAGTAGGACCATGGTATGAAGGAAAAATTACACCAGATATGTTAAACAGGTAAGGAAAACTTTATTTAAGACTATTGCAATAGGGGAGAGAGAATATAACTGAAGTTTTTTTAAACAGAAGATGGGAGAGGTTTGGGGCACTGTGGTAAGCTAGTGTAGCAGACAATTGACAGTAGAATAGATCAATGTTATTAGGCTATCTATGTTTGCTAATTGTGCTTATCTAAAATAGGCTCCTATCCTCCCACAGAGTCCAGAAGACAGGGGACTTATCTTCGTTTTTGTTTTTCTCTTTTTTAAGTTTACTTATTTTGAGAGAGAGCGAGAGCGAGAGCGAGAGAGAGAGAGAGGCAGAGAGAGGGAGAGAACAAATTCCCAAGCAGGCTGCTTGCTGTCAGCACAGAGATATCTCAGGAAGGAACCCTGGATCATGATCTGAGCTGAGATCCGATGCTTAAGCAACTGAGCCACCCAGGTGCACCCCTCCCCAGGGTCTTATCTTTTTTGATGATTATATTTCAAAAAGTTGGCTTCCAGGTGCTTGAAAAAGACCTTCCTGGGTTGTAGAAGATTTACAACCTCAAAAGGACAGAGAAAGAATTTATAACAGCAAGTGTTCTAAAGTAATTTTCTTAAGAACTAGGAGATCAGAGGCCTGTATTCAGCAAAAATCCCATCTGAAGTTTATCAAGCTGAGGGTAAAGGTGAGGACCTCCTGGTCAAGAGATTCTACAAGCACCCTTTGGAGCTGAGATCTCAGTTACAGGCAAGACTGAACAACGATCTCTAGGCAATTCTTGTCCCTTAATTCTGTATGGATTCTGATTGACCATTTTCTCTCCATCACTCTGAATCTGGGAAAAAGAGTGTCCTCCTGTTAGTATTTGTTCTCCATTTCCTCAGCCCTTACCTTAGTTCTAAGTGATCTTTCAGGAAGGAGATAGTACTTTCCAGACAGGAGGCACCACTAGTCCCATTTCCTATAATTATAGCAAGTATGAAGTGAATGAGCCAAGCAAAACACAGTTTTAACATACTTCTCTTCTTGCCTTAAATGTTTCACTCCGTAATATATGCTAATATTTAGCTAAGGAAAGCTAAAATGCATAACCATTATGATTTTATCTTAGTACCGAATAAAGCATTGTGTAATAAAAAATCATATTATTACTGATTTTCCTAAATATATTCCCTCATCTCTTTATATTATAGAGAATGCAGAAATATTGACCTCTTTGGGGTCTTGATTCTCAGCAAATCGAAAAATATTTACCTAAAAAGTTAATAATCTCTTGTTTTTATATTTTCAGCTTTTCTCATAGTTTCACATAATGCTTTTGTATTTTTCCTAATCTTTTTCCTTTATGGGATGATATTTATACAATTATTAAATGACTCTAAAGCAAAACTTGTGCATGAATACTCTTAAATTATATTTGAGGTGAGAGATATAATGAAATAATTAATACTAATAAGTTAGCCTTTGGTCTACATATTTATATTGTTTATTTTCATATAAAATTAAAAATCATTTGAGTTTGACATGTTACATTAAGATTTTGGAATTTTTCTACACGGACTAGTTCTGTGAGATGGAGAAACTTCTCATATCTCCTACTAGTTTGAAATGCACATCAATTATTTCTTTGTTTTTTAAAATGTTAATTCAGGGCTAATGTAATGGGCTGGTATAAAGTCCTATATGAGGTTTCAGATTGCCCCAGGTGTTTGTTCATTTGTTTGTTTGTTTTAAATGTCATCTTTATTTGAATATGTTTTTGATATGTTTCTAAGCATATTGGTTGATGTTCTCTTAGTTTTATGTCTTTTTTTATTACATGCTTAATTTGTTTTAGAAACTGAATATGGAAATGTGGAGGTGAATGTGTATTTTTGTTTCCTAGGTGCTTTATATAGTAATTGCTTTCCTTAACTATAACTTGTGTGTGTGTGTGTGTGTGTGTGTGTGTGTGTATTTTCTTTGTTTTTTGGTTTTTTTTAGTTTTAGAAGTGCTTCCTGCAGAATTTATCCAGTAAGTTAGTTTTTAGATATGCTGAAGTATATTTTTAATGTATATATGAATGCTTAGTGTTGACAAGTCAAGTGTATCCCTGCATCTAAGTCCCTGCTGAGTGAAATATTTTGTCACAGCTAAAAGTCTGAGAGAAAAGCAGAAATCATCAGGGAGTTAGCTTGATGTATGAAAGACCCACAGGAAACAAAATTGAATAGATGTGGGCCAATGGTAGCAATTAAGAAAGAATGGGCTTGTGCCAAAATGTTCCTGTAAGCTTATTTGGGGAATCTGTATTTCTTTGCTTTACCAAAAAACTTTTATTCATCTTTTTATGAACAAAATGTTCCATTCACATTGCAAAAATGTTTTCTTTCAATACTAAGTTTTGTTTTCACATTTTCAGTAAATTTATATGGATATTTTCTTTCTCAGTTTGATAATTTTTGTCTTAATTATGACAGCTATTCTGTTTATTAATATGTTTGGATTGAAATTTGTCAAATGACTCTCAGTTTTCTGCTTGAACTATCCATTCTTTTTATTGTTGTTTTTCCTCTTTCATGCTTTCCTTCCTGCACATTATCTGGTTAACCATATATTCCTTCATATACTTCCCTAGTAATTACTACATATGTCCTTGATTTATAGGAATTTATGATAAATTAGTGTTTTCCCCTTTGAGAAAATTGAAATGATCTTAAAACAATTTAACACCATTTAACTGTTTGCTACTTGTTCTTTTTCTGTCACTTAATTTAATTCTACATTTACTTTCCCACCCATCAAACATTATTACTATTATTTTATATAGTCAATATTCATTTCAATTTCACCTGTGTGTTTTTTATCCTTTTTCTGTACTGTTTATTCTTTCCTCATTTCCATACCTTAATCTGAGATCACTTTTCTTCTTCAGGAGCAATTCCTTCCAGTATATCTTTCTAGCTCAGGTCTGCTGGTGTTAAATTCCCTTGGTTTTTATTTATTTGAAATGTCTGTATTTTACCTTCATTTTTACAGAATATTTCTGCTAAATAATTTTAAGTTGCAATTATTTTCTTTAAGTACATTAAAGATGCCACTCTAGTGTTTTCAGCAACCACTGCTCCTGATTCTTTGTTCCCTGTCCTTTGCTCTGTCCTCTCCGTTCTCCCTCTCCTTCTTATCCCCACTCCTTGTTTTCTTCTCCTGTCCTTTTTCTTGGAAATTAAGGTAGTTGTCTGGTGATTTTAGTTCCTTTTTGAAGGGATTATCCTCTCAGCACTCAGACTACTCTTTAACGTATTCTTCTTTATCTTTGATTTTTTTTTCTTTTTTCTAATGCGCCTAATATGTTGTTCCTTGGTACAGATTTGGGGTTAATAAAATGCAATGAATCTGTGGCTTGTTGTCTTTCATTAATTTTGGAAAGGTTCATAATATTCCCCTCAAATACTGCCTCTCTCTCTCTCTCTCTCTCTCTCTTTTTTTTCTTCTTGGCAGTCCCTGGATTCCAATATTTAATCTCCCCAACACAGTGAGACTATAGAAATCTTTACTTAGATTTTATCCTGTTAAGTTTTATATTCTGTTTGGCTTCTTGGCCTCTTACCTTATGCAGCATATGAATCATCAAATGCCTTACAAAGAAAACAGTGAGAACTATTGGGCTTGCCTCTGAGAGTTTCCTTTCTCTGCAGCATTTTGACTCCTTGTCTACTTTGGTTTTCTTTGATAACATTCAAAATTCTGTTTTTGTTTATTTGTTTGCTTTTGTCAAATTTATCCAACATTTATGATTTTTCTTTCTTTTTTTCTTGTTGGGGGTAGTTATCTGAGAAGAGCTACTTTATTATAGCCAGAGCAGATGTACTTGTTTAAATATTCATCTAACATCTTTCAGATTAAAAAAGAACTTCATTAAATGAGTTAAATCTTTATTTTGGCATATGAATAATAACTGAGTAAGCATTTGATTTAAGAAAAACATTTTGGTGAAAGGATATGTTTTCTTATTTTCTGTTTTTAGACTTGTAATACTAGATATCGCCAGTTTGTTCCAGGACAATAAGGAATAAACATGAGGCTCATACTGTTTTCTCAGAACACTAATTGAAACTCTGGAGAAGATAAACAATATTAGAAGAATAGTTCAGATAATTGATGCTAAGAATAATTTTACATGGAATAATTTGTGCTTGAATGAGGAGAACAATTAATTGGAGTATAAAAAAAAAAAAGAGCTAAGGAACATCCGGGAACTTTGTTTTTGTATTTTTTTTTTTTCTGTGAAGCAAAGGAAATTCTAGTATAAATAAAACCATGTACTGTATGTGAAATTCTGTAGAGGGCATCTAAATCTGTTGTAGGACAAGTTCACTGTGGTTTGAATTTACAAGCTAAAAAAGAATTAGAAAGTTACTGAGACTAAAAAATGCCATCTTTGACAGCAGATGGATTAGCAAGAAATTTGTTGTCCAACTTTACAACAAAATTCTTTGGTTGCAGAAATTTTGATTTTGTTGGTCATTCTTGTTGCCAAGTCTTGTGGGGCAGTGTTGTGTACAATATGTATAGCTTGTCAGACATCTTATTTTTTCAAAGTACTTTTATAAATATTAGTTTGATAAGTTTTCCTACAGTCTGGAAATGCTTTTGTAGTAAGATACTATTATACCTATTACATTTCACTGTATTATTCATATTGTATACACACAAAAAGTGTGTGTGGATAATTAAATGTGATTTGATAGCTATATTTCTTACGTGTTTAAGCTACTTTGAATTACAGACATTCTAGTTTTCAGCATCCTGATGGCTACATGTTCTTATCAAAGGTTGCAACTTAGTTTTGTTTTGTTTTGTTTTGTTTTCCCCAAAAGTTGCAACTTAGATTCATTTATTTAAACCAGTGATCTTGCCACGCCTGGGTGGCTCAGTTGGTCAGTCGGTTAAGCTTACGTCTTCAGCTCAGATCATGATCTCACAGTTCATGGGTTCCAGCCCCGCATTGGGTTCTATACTGACAGTTCAGAGCCTGGAGCCTGTTTCAGATTCTGTCTCCATCTCTCTCTCTGCCCCTCCCCTGCTCACGCTCTGTCTCTCTCTCTCTCTCTCTCTCAAAAATACATAAACATTAAAAAAAATAATAATACACAATAAATCATTATCTGGCCCAAATGTCAGTAGTTTCATGTTTGAGAAACTCAGATATAAATATGAAAATAATAAAATAAAATTTTACAGAAAATATACATAATTGCATTGTTATTCAAATCAATAAGGATGTCTAATATCAGATATGTACTTTTAAAAGTGATTAGGTGTGGATCCTATGTGAGAGAAAAATTATACACCAATATACATTTTAATAAATTAGTACTTTTTCATGAGAAATGATCTGTTTATATTAGAAATGACAGTAAGATAATAGCAAGAATATGTGCATGTCAAGGCATGCCTATATTTTACCTTAACAGATTGATGGTAAAATGCATCTTATGAAATATTCAGCAATAAAATTATTTCATTCAGTAATATAAATTATTGTAGAAGGCAATGAAATGGGAAAACGATCTTTTTCTTGGTGAAAAGAGAAATAAGAAAATGCATCAAATAAGGTCCAATAAAGGAAATGCAATGAAAAATATGTTTATCTCAGATGATTCCAAGTGTGGTAGACTACCATAAAGAAACAAAAAGTACTGGAACTTTAAGTTTTAAAGTTTGCATGAAGTTTCAGATGACTTTGTTTATACTTTGTTTACTATAGTCTTTAAATTTATTAAATCTACAAATTCCAGTTGAGCATACATTTATATGCCTTTTGTAATAGCTATTGCTGAGATCATAGTTATGAAATCACCTTGCCTGTTTTTATTCTGTGAATTGTCAAATCTACTGCCCAACCTCCAGAAAAGTGAGTATGATACCAAGTTGATTCTTAGTGAATATCAACTGATAATAATTACTGGAAACATTTTAATACTTTGTTAGATGGAGACAATTTGAAACTTAGACAACATGAATTTGCTTGGTGGAAGCCACAAAATTTAGATTACAAATTTGAAAAAAAGGAGGAAACATATAAGGTAGTTTTTAGAAGAGAATAATTCTGTGAGCCCAGGCATCTTTAAGTGTTATAGTATTTACAGTAACACTTCTAAGTGGATATTATCACCATTACATCAAAGGAAACTGAAATTAGTGTGGGTTGTGTCACTCAGCTCCCAGTTAGATGAAACTTGAATTCAGGTCCTTTGAAGCAAAGGTTAGTGGTTGTTATGGTTTGAATGTTTGTGTCTCCCCCCATTCATATATTGAAGCTTAATGCCCAAAGTGATGTTATTTGAAGGTGGTGCTTTGGGAGATGATTAGGTCATGAGGGGTAGAGCCCTCATGAATGAGATTAGTGTTCTTATAGAAGAGACCCCAGAGAACTCCCTCACCCCTTCTGTTATGTGCGGACACAGTACAACAGCTGTCTGTAAACCAGAAAGCAGATTCTTACCAGACAGAGAGTCTGCTGGTGCCTTGATCTTGACTCTTCAGCATTCAGACTTTGAGAAATAAATTTCTGTTGTTTTTAAATCACCCAGTTTGTGGTATTTTATTAGCAACCTGAGCACTGGGACAGTGGTCTTTCTTCAAATCATGCTTCCTGTATTTAACAGAATATTGTACTTATGCTCTTGACTTCATTGAGTCTATTTTGTATGAGTGATTTTGCTGAAAATAACACAAAAATACACAAAATGAAATATACCCAAATGTTGCTGATGAGGAACTCACAATGTTGGGAGGACCAAATCCTGTCTTTATAATGACAACTTCTGTGCAATTAATAGAGTTGAAGTAGCCATGACTACTTTTCTTCCTTTTTCTTTTCTTTTCCCTTCCTCTTCCTTCCTTCCTTCCTTCCTTTCTTCCTTCCTTCCTTCCTTCCTTCCTTCCTATCCTTCCTTCCTTTCTTTTCTTTCTTTCTTCCTTTCTTTCAAGAAAGAGTATGGAGTACCTCTGCTTGTTAAATGATTACTTTAATTTGAGGGGAAAGTGTGATATTTCTAATCTTTAAACATGTATGTACTTAAAAAAATCTATTGTAAAATCTGCCTAATCTTCAAATTATGGATTTATATTTAAAAATTAAATATGGGATCTATGAGACTATTTTATAATCTGAGAAAACACTATGACAAAGAATTCTTTTATAATATCTATTTATTCAAAAATAAAACATAAAATAGTTGGTTTTAAATAGAGGTGATTTGTGGAGAAAAAAAGCATTTGTTCTGAAAATTTTTTCTTGATTCTTGTGTCTATTTCCCAATCTCCTTTTTTTCCCTTCATTTTGAAACCTGAGTATGTTTTAACTAATTTTTTTTCAAATATATTTACATAAAGAGTGAAGAATAGTGCAGTATTATGCAGGAGAAGCCAAATATAAACAACAAAGGAATCATACTCATGGTATTCTTCAAAGGCATATTAAAACTAAATATAAAAGTCAACCAAAATTAATACAACTTTTGTGTAGTTGTATAAGTCTATTGGAAAATAGGAGAGGTAAAGCAGTTTAAGTAAGGAAGATAACAAATCCTCATGTGCCCTATTATAGGAAGGCAAGAAATAAAATCTAAAATCGATGAACAAAAAGATTAATACAATATGGATGTTACATATAAATCTGATGACAAGTCATTAAAAAGAATAACAAAAAAACCCAAGTACTATAGTTAAAGTGGTTGCCTGTTGAGAGAGATCAGGGGAATAGTGAGAGAGGTTGTCACAGTGTTTTGTTAGAAGTCTTTTAGTACTATTTGCAAAAAGAAAAGAAAAGAAAAGAACAAAAAAGTATCGTTGGGAAAAAAGATGTAGAGAAAATAATTTGTTTACCATTACTTTATGTCTTTATTTGTTAGTTTATTGGTATGATTATTGTATTTAAATTGTAAGATTATGAGGTTTTGTTGTTGAGATGTGTTTTCATTTTGAAGGATTAATTTCCTTAAATACAAAGTATGGGTCTATTTAAGGTATAAAATACTTAAAAGTTACCATAAAAGTGAAGACCTTGACTAGTTCACGTTGATCTAATTTTTATATACTCTGACAGGCACATATATGTGTGTTCAGCGTTCCATATAGAAATTGGAAGCACAAATATAATCGATGGAGAATAAAAGTAAAATAAATTTAGATATGCATTTTCTTAGTGAATGCTGTACATTGTTCATTGAATTTAACACATCTGCTGAGTTTTCAGCATTATTATAATCATAAAACAGAGATGATTAGTTGTCAAGATAAACATTTCTAAAAAATTTTTAAAAAATGCTTGATGGCACTAATTTTTTTAAGCAGCTTGCTAAATGTTTTATGGCTACTGGAGTTAATAGAAGTAACCATGGAAACTGTCTCACAATGCTTTGTGGTTGAATGGATTTAAAATATCCATTTTAAAATATAAACACTTTGACTGCTGTAAGAATATTTACATTTCCTCAAATTTTAATTTGATGGCACTTCTTGGAAAATGGGAGACATAAGCACTAAAACAGAAGCAGCTTTAGATATTATTGGAATTCTCATGAAGTTCTCCAGCATTTGGGTTTATCTTTAGAGATAGGCCTACTTTTTAGGAGATAATGAAGGATTAGGAAGATTATGAAATTCCATATATCATGTGCAGAAACATGGAAATCATCTGTTCCTTTTTGTTCTCTTATCTCCACATATCCCATTTCTTTTGCTCATTCTCCCCTTTTTCTCTCTTCCTAATCTACCTGACTAAATACATTAAAAATTTTTTAATGTTTGTTTATTTTTGAGAGAGAGAGAGTGTGTGTGTTTATGTGCATGCAAGGAAGGGGGAGAGAGAGAGGGAGACACAGAATCTGAAGCAGGCTCCAGGCTCTGAGCTGTCAGCACAGAGCCCAGTGTGGGTCTGGAACTCTCCAACACCAAGATCATGACCTGAGCCAAAGTTGGATGCTTAACGGACTGAGCTACCCAGGCATCCCTTGACTAAATACATTTTAAATATTTAAATTTTTGAAGTAAAGTTTGTAGTGTACTTTAGTGATCCAGAATTTCTTCCAGGATTTAGTATATCATTTGTATTCTAAGTAAAAATGCACATGGTTTGCCATGTTATTTGAAGCAGGATGTGCAGTGATTTATCTAGAACTCAGGATATGATGAAAAGAAACACATCTCCATCCATAACATCTGTATTCAAGGCAAGAAAGGGAAGGGATGATGATGGCCATTTCTTCCCCTTTTTATCTAATATAATAATAATGGAAAACATCAAATATGGATTTAATTTAAAAAATCTGGGCAAGAAGCATGAATTGTAGGGATAGGGAAGAAGATATGAGATTTAAGCCTGTAAAAGATCTCCGTCCTAAATTTCCATAATAATAAGTTAATAGAGAATGTCTAGAATTGCAAAATCAAGAAATGAAAGTGTTCTGGTACCTGTCACTCCCCCAAATCCCACTCTCCCTTCTCCATAGCAACAAGCTATGGAGGCACCTGTTAGTTACAGTTTTTCCATATAGTAGTATAGTTTCTTTCTTAGACAACATTTTGTTTTTCCTGGAAATGATAAAGCCTTTGATTTTTCATTCACTCATTTGTTTCTATATCTATCATTAATTTATTCCAAAATGTTCAAAAAGAGTAAAGTTCTTTTAATAAGATCAAATATATCAGGTTATCTGTAATTCTTTTTTCCTTGAGATGAGGTTCCTTGAGACCTCTGTCCTGCATCATTCTATAATAGATGCTGTCCAGGACTGATGCATAGCTTCCATCTCAGACTTTCTTCCTGTTCATCCTAGGGAGTCTCCTCACCTTTCACTTGCAATGGATCAACCTGGAAAATGCCATTTCTTCTCTCTCTATGCACTTCCACCTTAGAAAGCAACAGTTTCTCTACAAACTACTGAGAATGTAGAAATTTTTTGAGGCCTTGAATATTAAAGTATGTCTTTTTTCTATTCTTACCTTTAATTGCTAGCTTGGCTGGATATAGAACTTAGAGTTCAAAATAACTTCACCTCAGAATTTGTTGCCTTGTCTTTCAGCTTACAGGTTGCTTTTTTTTTTTAAGCTTATTATTTATTTTGAGAGAGTGCGTGTGCATATGCAGTATGAGTGGGGGATGGGCAGAGAGAGAGAGGGAGAGAGAGAATCCTAAGAAGGTTCCTCACTGTCAGCACCTGGAGCCCGGTGTGGCACTCAATCACATGAACTGTGAGATCATGACCTGAGCTGAAATCAAGATTCAGATTCTTAAATAAATAAACATTAAAAAAAAAGTCAGATGCCTCTAAATTAGTTATCTGATTTTTAAAAAACTTTTTCCATTTTATCTTTAATGGAAGATAAACTATCAACTTTATCTTCTAACCCTTCTATTGAATTTGCATATCTGCTACCACAATTTAAACTTACAATACCCTTTTATTTTGTTTTTCAGATATTATTTTCTCATAGCATCCTTTGATTACTTCTTTAAGGATTTAGTATTCCCTTGTCTTTCTTGGGTTACTAATTTTTAAAAAATATATTTCCAAACCCTTCATGGAACACTTTCTGGTTCTTCCAAAAGTTTGTTTTTGTGTTTTTATTTTTGTCTCTTTCATGTTGGAAACTTCTCAACTGTCAGATTATCACCTGTTGCCCATTTGTATTTGAGAACGAGGCACTAAAATGTTGATTCAAAATTGTTTTTGTAGGCCTCCCATAGGATGAAACAGCTTGTTGCTGAGGGATTTGGGTGTCTATGTGTCATTTTCTAGGGTTGTGTTGGCTCTCAAACTGCCCCCATACACAGAGGGTAAGGAGAGACCAAAGACAGAGGGAGATTGTTAGGTGGTAGGTTTAATAAGCAAGAACTTACATATGAGGCTTGCCTTGGGTGGCCACAAGACAAATACATCTCTATACCTTCCCTCCATAATCTAAAGTTTTTTGTTTTTAATTTTTTTAACATTTATTTATTATTGAGAGACAGAGAGACAGAGCATGGGAGGGGCAGAGAGAGGGGAAGACACAGAATCTGAAGCAGGCTCCAGGCTCCGAGCTGTCAGCACAGAGCCCAACCCGGGGCTTGAACTCATGAACCATGAGATCGTGACCTGAGCTGAAGTCAGAAGCTTAACTGACTGAGCCACCCAGGCATCCCAGAATCTAAAGGTTTTAATGGGGTCTTAACAGGATTCAGTCACATATACTTTCAGGGGGTATCAACCAATATATTGTTCTTTCAAGGCTGTATCTATGAAAATGTCTCCTCTGTAGGCATGGTTGGCAGAGCATATATTCAAGGACAAAGAGGTAGTGAGGAGCCTTTGATTGCCTGGGTTCACTTGAGGGTCAAAAGGGAGTCATGTCATCTTGATGACTTCCTCCAATGGGCTGGTTAGTTTCTCCCAAGTAAAAACTTTCAATCTCTTAGCTGTTGATAGTGTAGGTCGAGGTCTCACAGCCAGTGTTCCTGGGAACTGATGATGGGACAGGAACTGGAGGGGTCTTATAATTTGGTATAAGAATTGCACTTACATCTCTGTTTTCAGTATCTTTCAGATAAGTTTTCAGACTTATCCCTGTCTTCTGCCCAGAGGCTGCACAAACCATAAACATCCTGATGCCATCTGGGATTGAGAAGTGGTAACCATATGCCTACATAGGATGAGAGGGGGGGAATCTAGTGATCTAATATCTCTATGCTCATGTTCAATCAATATTCCTGTTTTTCAGTAGTCCTACCTCTATTTCCCATCAATGCCTTCCTCCCAACAATATACCTTTAGCACAGCAGAGAAAGTTGACACTTAACTCAGTTACTGTTTTCCCTCTTTTTCTAAAATTTTGTTGACCTCTCTTTTTCAATTATTTGTGTATGCTTGAATTTATACATCTTTTTAAATTCTTTCACTTGCATTTCAGTGATATTTCAGGAGGAGTCAATATAGAACATATCTTTAACGTGATATATTCAACTGAAATTGATTATCTATTGAATATGCATATTTTAGTAATCTTTGGTGATTTTTATGGGGGTAGGTCTTTGGAATTCAAAAGTGATTTTCTATTCAAGTTTCCTACCTCTTCCTGAATTTGCCTTACTAATTTAGTTAGTGGATCACAAGTTCTTAACTGTGTTTGTATTTTAAGTTTCAGTCTTTTCCTTAGCTAGAGTTATAGCCTTTCTATAATTATAGATATTATAGAATATTATTTCTGAATATTAGTGAGTCCTTACATTTTTCTGGGTCAAGTTTACCAGAGGTTTATCTAGTTTATTGTCCTTTTTTTTTATTTTCTTTTAAATTTTTTTTGTTTATTTATTTTTGAAGGAGAGAGACAGAGTGTGAGTGAGGGAGGGGCAGAAAGAGAGAGGGAGACACAGAATCTGAAGCAGGCTCCGGGCTCTGAGCTGTCAGCACAGAGCCCGATGCGGGACTTGAACTCACAAACCGCAAGATCATGACCTGGGCCGAAGTCAGATGCTCAACCGACTGAGCCACACAAGCGCCCCATTTATTGTCCTTTTCTAAGAAACTATTCTTGTTTTTGTTTCTCACTTTTACTGTTTATTTTTTTAAAGTATTTATAAATACATTAATTTTGTTCTTTGTCTTTATTCTTAGTATGTAATATTATTATTTCTATTTCTTAGCTTTTGACCTGAGCTGTGGTAGTTTCTTTTACTGAGAAGGAAAAGCCTTGGCAAGAGCAGAGTTTTGAGGGAGTGATGAATCAAAAGATTGATTTCCAATATGTTAATTTTGATGTGTCTACTAAATATATATCAATAAAGGAATTGCTTTGACAGTGGAATATAAGTATCTGGAGCTCAGTTGAGGGCCCTGGGCAAGAAATAAAAGTGAATTATTAGTGCATGGATAATATTTAAAGCCATGGACCTGAATAGAGTCACCTGGAGTGATTCTGTAAGGGTGTACATGTAGAGAAAAGAGCTCAGTAATAAATTATATCAAGTAATACTGTGAGTGTGAATGGATCAAACTTTGGGGATTGATCATTGTATTAGGGAATATGAGATAGTTGGTGATTTTCACAAAGGTTAAATAAATAAATGATAGAGAAGAAATCTTGATTGGAGTGGACTACAGAGAGAGATTGGACAATGAGGAACCAGCAAGACTCCTTTTGGGAAGTTTTATGTGAAATGATGATCATAAACATTCTATGTTTAAGAGAGAGTAGTGTTTTAACCTGTTTTCAGAGAAAAATTTGAAATGCATGTATAAGTAGATGTATAATAACCACTAAGATTTGTTACAAATAATAACAATTATACAATATTATATAAATTTAAAAATATATACTATACAAAATATAATAGAAGACAATTATGAATAAAGTTGTTATAGTACTATACCTCCATAATCTTAGAAATTATATATGTATATGAATGTGTTACACATATATAAATACACACACATATAGTCTGAGATTTACTAATTATTTACTAATTATTATTCATAATAATTTTGGTTTTATCAGTCCTTACATTTTTTTATTTATAGAATTCTTGATTCAAGATATTTTCCCTGTAAACTTTATAAATACTATTCTAAAGTTTTCATTTTAGATGTCAAATGATTTTTGACATTTTAGTTTTGATTTTTTTAATATGAAATTTATAGTCAAATTGGTTTCCATACAACACCCAGTGCTCATCCCAACAGGGGCCCTCCTCAATACCCATCACCAACCCTCCCTACCCTCCCCCATCAGCCCTCAGTTTATTCTCAGTTTTTAAGAATCTCTTATGTTTTGGCTCCCTCCCTCTGTAACCTTTTTAGTTTTGATTTTTAATGTCAGTCTCACTCCCTGTATACGGTGGACTTTTGGTCCTGATATTAGGTCCGGTCCCAGTTTCATCCGCTGGAAATCTGAGTCCTTTGACTTTCTCAGCAGGGTGGGAAAAAACGTATATATATATATA